>NC_051229.1:37405598-37548098 GCF_015220715.1 Pygocentrus nattereri
TACCACTAAGAATCCTTGGGCAAGACTCCGAACACCGCCTTCAAAGAGAGCATCCGCCAAATGCCGTAAATGTAAATCAGCTGTAGAAGCTGTGTTGTAAGTAAGGATTAAAGCAATAATGCTACTCATTTCTGTGCTAGTTTGACCCTTTGACATGTCAACAGTAGTGCAGGCTGAAGCCTAGATGTGTGACTGTAGCACTCAAGACAAAATTCAACAAGCAGCAAACTAACAAAAGCAGTCTTCTAGGTGAAGCTCCAGTTCCCCTCGAGAACCTCCACCAAAACAAGAACCCACGAGCTGTATGAACAAGATGGAGAGGATACAATCACAGAGGAGCTGAACCGCTGGCTGTATATATGATAGATACGACATATACTCTCCTGGACTGTATATATGATCTATATGATATTTACACTCACTGACTAAGTATATGATATATACACTCATTGACTGTATCCATAATATATATGATTTATACACTCATTGATTGTATATATGATATATACGTTATATATGCCCACATTCTGGACGTCGGTGATGAAAACTGAAAACTGCGTTCACTCAGGTTCAGGTTCTCTGGATGTTATTGAATTATTGAAGGTAATAAATACAATGTGATGAAGCTGATTTTATCCACTGAAATAGCTTTAACACACTTTTAAAACGGAAACAAAGGCCCAGTCCCATTTCACCCCTCGCCCCTACCACCGAGCCCTTAGCCCTCCGTTTTTCATGTTCACGTCTAGAGATGGTGATGGTGAGATGGAGGGGTAGGGCGAAGTGTTAGGGCAACATGACCTTCCAAATGGAGTGTTATCAGAGAAAAATAGAAAAATCAGTGGGATGTCTGCGCGAGCGACCAAAGGAACCCACAAATGTGAGAATTTTCTCCGTTACAAAATACAGTAACCACTGTTTTATCTTAAAGCCATTTCGATGTATTTTGGTCATTTTCTACATAACAAGCATAAAAAATCTATACTAGCAGGCTAATGTCTCGGTAGCTAGCTAGCTAACTTTTCCGTTCCACCTTAAATAGTCCAGCAGTTCTGACGCCAGAAGGGCCAGAATGTGTCTGCTGCACCATTTAAGGTGGAACGGGAAAATTCGAACAAGAAGCTGGTGAATATCTGACTTCAGCTTCATATCACTGAAGAATTAGCGGTGGGCAATAATAAATAATTGCCCCCCTCATTGAAGGCATAAGAAGAATCATGATTATATGAAAACTCAATTAATCGTGATTACACAAAGATCACAATTAACTACACAAAAATAGCGTGACTAATCTCAAATAACTACACAAAAATAACATTAGATCCATCCATCCATCCATCCATTTCCCAAGCCGCTTCTCCGTCAGGGTCGCGGGGGGGTGCTGGAGCCTATCCCAGCAGTCTTCGGGCGAAAGGCACGATACACCCTGGACAGGTCGCCAGTCCATCACAGAATAACATTAGATAATAGAAATTAATCATGACTAACTGCACAGAATGTGATTAACACTGATGATTAATTATGGAGATTGTAATAAATCACGATTAACTGTATAACGTGATTAAGCGTAATTAACTATGGAGATTGTAATAAATCACGATTAACTGTATAACGCGATTAAGCGTAATTAACTATGGAGATTGTAATAAATCACGATTAACTGTATAACGCCATTAAGCGTGATTAACTATGGAGATTGTAATAAATCACGATTCACTGTATAACGTGATTAAGCGTGATTAACTATGGAGATTGTAATAAATCACGATTCACTGTATAACGCGATTAAGCGTGATTAACTATGGAGATTGTAATAAATCACGATTAACTGTATAACGCGATTAAGCGTGATTAACTATGGAGATTGTAATAAATCACGATTAACTGTATAACGCGATTAAGCGTGATTAACTATGGAGATTGTAATAAATCACGATTAACTGTATAACGCCATTAAGCGTGATTAACTATGAAGATTGTAATAAATCACGATTAACTGTATAACGCGATTAAGCGTGATTAACTATGGAGATTGTAATAAATCACGATTCACTGTATAACGCGATTAAGCGTGATTAACTATGGAGATTGTAATAAATCACGATTAACTGTATAACGCGATTAAGCGTGATTAACTATGGAGATTGTAATAAATCACGATTAACTGTATAACGCCATTAAGCGTGATTAACTATGAAGATTGTAATAAATCACGATTAACTGTATAACGCGATTAAGCGTGAGTAACTATGGAGATTGTAATAAATCACGATTAACTGTATAACGCGATTAAGCGTGAGTAACTATGAAGATTGTAATAAATCACGATTAACTGTATAACGCGATTAAGCGTGATTAACTATGGAGATTGTAATAAATCACGATTAACTGTATAACGCGATTAAGCGTAATTAACTATGGAGATTGTAATAAATCACGATTAACTGTATAACGCGATTAAGCGTGATTAACTATGGAGATTGTAATAAATCACGATTAACTGTATAACGCGATTAAGCGTGATTAACTATGGAGATTGTAATAAATCACGATTAACTGTATAACGCCATTAAGCGTGATTAACTATGAAGATTGTAATAAATCACGATTAACTGTATAACGCGATTAAGCGTGATTAACTATGGAGATTGTAATAAATCACGATTCACTGTATAACGCGATTAAGCGTGATTAACTATGGAGATTGTAATAAATCACGATTAACTGTATAACGCGATTAAGCATGAGTAACTATGGAGATTGTAATAAATCACGATTAACTGTATAACGCGATTAAGCGTGATTAACTATGGAGATTGTAATAAATCACGATTCACTGTATAACGCGATTAAGCGTGATTAACTATGGAGATTGTAATAAATCACGATTCACTGTATAACGTGATTAAGCGTGATTAACTATGGAGATTGTAATAAATCACGATTCACTGTATAACGCGATTAAGCGTGATTAACTATGGAGATTGTAATAAATCACGATTAACTGTATAACGCGATTAAGCGTGATTAACTATGGAGATTGTAATAAATCACGATTCACTGTATAACGCGATTAAGCGTGATTAACTATGGAGATTGTAATAAATCACGATTAACTGTATAACGCGATTAAGCGTGATTAACTATGGAGATTGTAATAAATCACGATTAACTGTATAACGCGATTAAGCGTGATTAACTATGGAGATTGTAATAAATCACGATTAACTGTATAACGCGATTAAGCGTGATTAACTATGGAGATTGTAATAAATCACGATTCACTGTATAACGCGATTAAGCGTGATTAACTATGGAGATTGTAATAAATCACGATTCACTGTATAACACGATTAAGCGTGATTAACTATGGAGATTGTAATAAATCACGATTAACTGTATAACGTGATTAATCGTTGTGACTGTAGGCTGAATGTTTTCTTAGCATAATGATCAGCTCAGTTTTACTCCATACCAACATGTGAAGCTTCTACTACTTCTAGAAAAGTGTTGCCTCATCTGATCAGTGAATATACAGAATGGACCTCAGCTCTCTTCCTGCAGTCCAGAGCAGTTTGCTAAAGGTGTGTTTCCTTGCTCAAACAGACCTTATTCAGAACTGTTCATTTCCAGCAAAGCTACCACACTGTGCTCAAATCTGGCTCTCCTAGACTGGAGTTTGTCACCCCTGCTGTACAAACATGGGCAACAACGTACAGAAGAAAGTAAGAGATTTCTAGGTGTATTGAGCTGAACCTGTTGGTATGGTGTCCTGGGTAAATGAACGAGTGGACTGGCTTGTTTTTATCTCCTTTTACGCATCTCTTCCTAATTGCAGTGTTGAGATGTCCTTAAATACCCCCAAACATTCACACATATCCTGCCCTCCCTTCATTTTTACCATCAGTGTTCATTCCTAGTGCGCTCTACCCCCTCATTTTGTTCTCTATAAAGACTTTCCACATGGCTCTCGCCGTTCCAGACAATATGAAAAGGTGCTTTAGGAGCTCAGCCCAGTTCCATCAAGTTCAGCTACTGATACCACTGATTTACTTCTTAACCATGTAGCAATACCAAAGAGAGCACCGCACAACCGATACCGACACGTTTACATCTGCTTCAGCACCTCAAAAGAAGATTTTATTCCAAATTTCTGTGAGAAAATAGGACATATAATTCTTGAAGGGTTCTTTAGTAAAGAAAACTGTGAACACTACAAGAACCCTTTGCATGATTAAAGGGTTCACTGCTTTCTTCAGATTGGTGGACAATGCCTTTTAGATGGTTCTATACAGAATCTTATTTAAAAGGGTTATATATAGCACCAAAAAGGGTTCTGCTATTATTATAAGCTTAGAATCATAGCAAGAAAGTAACATTTGTGGTGCTATACAGAAAGAACCTTCTTGAAAGGTTCTTTAGTGAAAAAATAGGTCCTATAAAGAACAGTGAACACCAGAAGAACCCTTTGCATGATTGAATGGTTCCCTGCAATGCTGAACAGTTCTTCAGAGTGGTGGAGAATGTGTTGTAGATGGTTCTACACAGAAACTCTTTGAAAAGGGTTCTATATAGCACCTAAAGGGTTTTGCCTTTTTACAAGCTTGACATGGTAACAATACAAGAACCATTTGTTGTGCTATACAGAACCATGTACAGCACATTCTCCATCAATCTGAAGAACCATTTCACCGTGCGAAGAACCTTCAAGCATGCAAATTGTTCTTTGAGTCCTCATGGATGGACATATGGTTCTTGAAGGGTTCTTTAGTGAAAACATAGGTCCTATATAGAACGGTGAACACCAAAAGAACCCTTTGCATGATTGAATGGTTCCCTGCAACATGGAAAAGTTCTTCAGATTGGTAGAGAATGTGTTGTAGATGGTTCTACACAGCAACTTTTTGAAAAGGGTTCTATATAGCACCAAAAGGGTTCTGCCCAGTTACAGGATTGACATGGCAACAATAAAAGAACCATTTCTGGTTCTATACAGAACCATGTACAGCACATTCTCCATCAATCTGAAGAACCATTTACCATGTGAAGGACTTTGAAGTTGAGCTTGAGTTCTATGTAGAACCAATTTCTTCTTTTTCCTTCTTTTTTAAGAGTGAACATTATGAAACTCCGGTGTCCGTATTTCATATGTAAGAATAGGTTAGAAATTTATACATTTTATAAATATTTATGTAACAGTTTTGATCTTCAAATCAAGCATGATTAGTCCTGTTTAATTGGTTCAGCATAGAAGATCAAATGATGTCATAACAATAACTGTTATTCAGTAATAACTCACAATGGTGTAAAGTGAAATGCTATAAACTTGACAACTAAACACTTTATTTACAGTTTATAGTGTTTTAGGAACAACACAAAGTTAGGAAATCCTAAAAATATGGCCGTGTCGTTTTAAAATAAGCTCGAATTTTGCGTTATAAAAAAACACTATGAATAGCTGTTTAATTAGATGTTGGTTTTCCAATATGAGGCGCTGTCATATTCTTTATCAGTTCATTCTCAGTACTGTACATATTTCAGATATCTTAAAATCACTTACAGCTCAGTTTATCATCCAAAACATCTTCATTTTTACAACTTCCTAAAAACTGTTTATCATAGAATCATTTTACATGTTTATCTTTAAATAAATTTATTTATATAAATTAAATTTTTGCCTCAAAGGTTTTGAGTGGCAGCTGGATTTTAAGTTTTGCCATATTGCTATCAAATAAGACCAAAGCTTTTATTCTGAGACGTTTAACACTCTTCTTGTGCTCATAAACGAGGTAATCTCTGCACTCTCTGTACTGAAACTTACAGATAATGTAAGCATCTCAACAGGAAGCATCAAGATTGAATGTACACTTCCGCCTATCTCTGCCAGGTACTTACTCTTTGTCATAACGAACTTATGCACCTCCTTGGCAAAGTACTCCTCCTCATCCTGGGCCAGGGAGTCGAGAGACGTCTTGTTCTTCCATTCCTCGCTGAGCTCAACTGTGTTGTTGTATAGTGAAATGATGGCCTCAGGGATGTTCTTGCCGATATCCTCTTCCTCAGGCTCAGGTTCCTTGGCCATGCGCAGCTTGCTGAGTATTTGACCGCGGATGGCCTCGATACGCTTCTTCTTGACCACCTCTAGATCCAGGGTCTTACAGGTGGACATGCCGCCCACCACGGCTACCAGGCACAAAGCGGCCAGTGCTAGAACCAAGAGTTTCATGTTGATCTGACTGATACTCAGGTGTAGAAGAGGGTTGTTGTGTAACTCTGACTAATGTCAGGTGTGATGGAAATGTCAGGGTAGTGTTACTTGGTCAGGAGATGCTACCTGATGTTGATAATAATATGGATGGTGGAAAGCACCTGGGGTACAGCAGTCAGAGGGGAATCCCAGCATGCAGCCACTCACCGTCTGTGTTCTGGCTCCTGAGTGGGAACGGAGTGTGTGTGCACAGCTGACAAATGGAGCAGTCTGTTTCCCACACACCCACACTCTCTCAGAAGGTGGGCGCACGCAGAGCTCCAAGCACAGATCCAAATAAACACAGACACGCACATACAAACTTGCTCACATGAGACACAAGTTCGACTGGCTAGCATTCAGCATTTTTCGGACTCTCCGTCTCTAAAGTGCTGCTTCAAACAAGCTGGCAAGCACACACAGACTCGCTTGTTCGGGTCCACGAGGTCTGGCTGAAACCTGAAGTTTCTCAGCCTGTGTTGAAGACCCACGTCTCTGGTGTTCAGACACAAGAACAAGCTTGTATGCGAGTTACAGCTTCTGGTCTCAAACTTTGCCCTTCCTTTCTGAACTGTTCCGGCTTGACAGGTCACTTGTCAGCTTTCCTCTGAGCTGTGCTTCCCATAGATGTCCACCTAATCCCGTCTGATACAAAACAGGGGCTGTGTCCACCTTCTAAGAGCACAGGCTTTTCTCACCGAGGGTTGAGCACGATCAGATGACCCTTGGCTTCTTTTGCTGTTCCTCTGGAAGCTTTTGACACAGCCTGTTTGCAAAGGGGAAGAGAGAACGTGAACAGTAATACTGAGCTGCTCGATGGCTAATGAAAGTCAGACCATTCTGGAAGGACACAGAAGTCAGTCTGAAGTTTTAGTAAATGAGAGTGGACAGTACCTTTACCATGAAAGCCTTCCGAAGCAGCCAAGCCTTTAAGGGTGCATGCCGCTCTCCAGCAACATGCCCAGTGTTCAGTAGCCCCGTAGGGCAAACACCCTGTAGCTTTGTCTTGGTGTCAGCTGAGCCACGAGGTTTGGAGATAGCGGAGTCGTAAACAAAGAAAATAATCAGAGAACAAGAGCCAGCCTACGAGTGTCAGATGAGAAAGCTGCGGCAGTAGCAGTGGGAGCAGGAGTTACAAGCTTAAGCCTGGGGATCAGGTTGCGCTCCCTTCTCTCCCTCTTTACCCTCTTCTCTCCGTCCACTTTTATGCCCTTTGGCTCCCTGTGAAGCACCCTTTACACCTCCTCTTGTGCTCTGTTCCTCGCTCGCTCGTTGTCTCTCACTCTCTGCCTCTCTCTCTTTTTTCTTACTAGGTATGTGCCTTCTGCCCTCTCTCTCTCTCTCTCTCTCTCTCTCTCTCTCTCTCTGCTTTGTCAGAGCTTGCCGGTGACAAAATGATTTGTGGAAGGCGTTCCACTGACTTCTCACTCTCTCGGTCTCTTTTACTCTCTGTTTTTTTCTTTTTTCTTTTGGTTCCTGTTGCTGCACTAATAGAGCAGAGAGTGATCCGCCCAGGAAATGAGGCTAACGGACTCTGAGAAACATCTGCTCTTCACACAGCTCTGTACTGGCCAGGAAGCCCACAGCAAAGCAAAGCTTGTGACAGAATAAATGGGGCAATACAAAGTCTCTCTCTCTCTCTCTCTCTCTCTCTCTCTCTCTCTCTCTCTCTCTCTCTCTCTCTCCCCCTCTCTTTCTGCTTCTCCCTCAAACTCTTTCTGTATTTCTGCCTTTTTCTTTCTCTTCCTTGCTCTCTCCTTCTGTCACTTTTACACAGTCACATACACTGTTAGATCTCTCTCTCTCTCTCTCTCTCTCTCTCTCTCTCTCTCTCTCACACACACACACACACACACACACACACACACACATTCTCTCTCATCACCTCTGCATCTCTTTCTTTTTCTCCCTCACTTTCTGTCTGTCATTTTTCTCTAATTCTGTTTTTCTTTTTCTATTGCTCTTCTTTTCCCTCTGTCTCTCTGTATCTCTCCCCCTACCTTTATTTATGTCCTCTCTTTCCTGTCTCTCCTTTTTCTTTTATTCTGTTTCTCTCTCTCTCTATTTTTCTCTTTCCATTTCTCTCTCTCTCTCTCTCTCTCTCTCTCTCTGTCTTTTCCTCTTTTTCCTGTCTCTCCTTTTTCCTTTTTCCTTTCCTGTCTCTCCTTTTTCCTTTTTCCTTTCCTGTCTCTCCTTTTTCTCCTCTTACTCTGTTTCTTTCCCACTTTGCTGTTTCTCTCTCTTTTATTTCTATTTGTCTCTCTTTTCTGTTTTTCTCTTTCTTTTGCTTTTTTCTTTTCACTCTCTCTCTCTCTCTCTCTCTCTCTCTCTCTCTCTAACAGACAGGTAAATAGACACTGTTTTCTGGCCAAACTGACCACACAGGTTACTGCCAAAGTGACACACTGAAAATGTGCTGATGTTGAACACAGGGCCCTCACCCCTGACACCCCCCCAAGGACCACTGCATACTTCTGTTCTCACAGATCTCCACAGGCTGACTAATCTGTCACAGAAATATGTGAAAATCTAACAGTCACACTGTTTCACATTCGTCTGCAGCTGCACGGTGAAATGGCTTGCAGGACATCCTGCATGTTTCCACTGTCTTACAATAAGATCAGTCAGGTGCTTTGTTACCAATAGCATAACAGCTGGGGGAGCACAGGGTGCCCACATCAACCAAGCCCCCTTAAATCTTCACTGGGTCCCTAATATACAGTGGTCCCATAAAGTATTTACACATTCTTCCTATGCTTATGTACTAAATGTGTGTATTTATGTATGTAGGTCTGAACAAAGTCAAAGTGCTGTTTATTTTAAACAGACTGTTTTTCCTTTTTAGTGAAGTATTCTTTGGTTTGCCTCCAAATGTCTTTGTACATGTCTGAGTTCAAGATCCGCCAATGAACACAAGCTCAGCGACAGTGCTGTGAGAAAACAGCCCCAGACTTTCCCCCACTGTGCTTTACAGACCTCTCAGGGCAGTCTGGATGGAGCTCTTCTCAACACAAAGACACTGTTTACAACTGGTGGCTTCATGGGTCCTAAATATCAGGATTATATCTGGATGAGGCCACTTAAAAACACCCTCCCTGTATAACTGAAACTGCTCCCAGCACAACTAAGCTTCCTCCCAGTGTAACTGGAACTCTTCGCAGTACAACCAAATACCCTCCCAGTACAACCGAAACTCCTCTCAGCACAACCGAACTTCCTCCCAGTACAACTGGACCTCCTCGCAGTACAACCATATACCCTCCCAGTATAACTGATACTGCTCCCAGCACAACCGAACTCCCTCCCAGTACAACTGGACCTCCTCGCAGTACAACCAAATACCGTCCCAGTATAACCAAAACTGGTCCCAGCACAACCAAACTCCCTCCCAGTACAACTGAAATGCCTCCCAGTATAAGCAAAACTCCTCCCAGTACAATCAAAGCCTCTCACAGCACAACCGAAATCCCTCACAGTACAACTGAAACTCCTCCTAGTATAACCAAAACTCCTCTCAATATAACCAAAACTCCTCCTAGTATAACCAAAACTCCTCTCAATATAACCAAAACTCCTCTCAATATAACCAAAACTCCTCCTAGTATAACCAAAACTCCTCTCAATATAACCAAAACTCCTCCTAGTATAACCAAAACTCCTCTCAATATAACCAAAACTCCTCCTAGTATAACCAAAACTCCTCTCAATATAACCAAAACTCCTCCTAGTACAATCAAAGCCTCTCACAGAACAACCGAAATCCCTCACAGTACAACTGAAACTCCTCCTAGTATAACCAAAACTCCTCTCAATATAACCAAAACTCCTCTCAATATAACCAAAACTCCTCTCAATATAACCAAAACTCCTCCTAGTACAACCGAAACCCCAACACTGGTGCTGAATTTTAAATAAAGCACAGTTTGGCTTTTTAATATAAAAGTTATACAAAATAAAACAGAGAATAAAATACACAACCACTCAAAAGTTTGGGGTCATAATAATAACTCATAACAGTGTAGACTGAAATGCTATAGACACCAAAACATAAACCAACACTTTATCCACAGTTTGTAGCACTTTGGGAACAACATAAAGTCATGACATGGAAATTTTATTCAACAATAAGCTATCATTTTCTGTTTATTGGAATTTGTTGTCAGTAAAACATTATAAATATCTGTTTTATTAGTGAGTTTTGGTCATCATCTTTCAAATATTAGGGGCTGCGGGTGTTTCTTTGTCAGTTCGTTCTCACTGGGGCAGCTCATCCGTGTGAGCCTGTCAAAACAGGCAATTTATGAAAATAAGTACACAGTGCAGCCAAAGGCTCTTGGAAATTTCATCTTATTTTGCCAGTGACATGTCTGACAGATTAATATGATGCATAATCATGATCCATTCGATAATCTAGTGTGTTCAGCTTAGCATTAGGGGCCAGTCAGTGTGGCATGCATCAAGAGCAGCAACTTGTTTGACACATAAGAGACATAAGAATAGTGAATAACCACCATTTTCTTCAGTGACACCAAGTAATTTTCATATGTGGGTCCATAAGATATAATGGCACCACTGTTTAAGACAGTATTCTTCAGTATTATCTTACCTGGGTCCAAGTATGTTTAAATAAAGTGCATGTTGTTTAGGACGCAGCAAGTGTAATATACTCACTTACTGGCCCCTTTATTAGTAACGCCAAAAGTAAGTGTTTCTAATAAAGTGGCCAATAAGTCTAAGCACAAGGTAAGTGTTTCTAATAAAGTGGCCAGTGATTGGAAGTACAAGGTAGGTGTTTCTAATAAAGTGGCCAAGTGAGTGGAAGCACAAGGTAGGTGTTTCTAATAAAGTGGCCAAGTGAGTGGAAGTACAAGGTAGGTGTTTCTAATAAAGTGGCCAAGTGAATGGAAGCACAAGGTAGGTGTTTCTAATAAAGTGGCCAGTGAGTGGAAGTACAAGGTAGGTGTTTCTAATAAAGTGGCCAAGTGAGTGGAAGTACAAGGTAGGTGTTTCTAATAAAGTGGCCAAGTGAGTGGAAGTACAAGGTAGGTGTTTCTAATAAAGTGGCCAAGTGAGTGGAAGCACAAGTTAGGTGTTTCTAATAAAGTGGTCAGTTAGTGGAACTACAGGTTAGGTGTTTCTAATAAACTGGCCAGTTAGTGGAAGCACAGGCATTTGCCTTTTTTCTTTACTACAAAGCCGAACGCATGCAAACTACTTTTTAAGTGCAGTGCACTTAAAGTATGCACTGAGCATCAGTGTAGGTCTTCACAGGTTTGTGGACATATAGCGACACCTAGTGACAGACGTTATGATCTTCGGGACTTTGGCTAGGGCATGTATTGTGTATTTTTTAAAATGCCAAAAAATATGAGTCAGTGTTGGGTGGGCTTTATACCCCTCTAGCACTTGGCATTGGTGACCTTAGGCTCATGTTTAGCTGCTCCAGAGCATCTCAATGAAGGACTCAATTGAAGGACTGTCTGATGCAGTGTTTTTTGGAGTGGCCCTTTCTTATCCACTGTTCTGAATGTAGGCCCAGCTTCTACCTGGAATCTTTATTCAGTCATCCCTCCCCGAGTCACTGTCAGGTCAGTGCGGTCCAGGGCCTCCAGCCAGTCCAGCATTTCGTGTCTGTGGGTTTGACCACTTCTGAGCCGAGACCTTTTTCACACCAGCAGACGGTCAGGACACCCGTCAATCAAAAAGAGCCTCTTCCAGTAGAAGGACAGTAGCGGTGAGTCCTGAGAACATGACAGAACGCAGTGAACACACATTTACAGCAGAGTGAGGGGACAAAGTCATGCATCATCACATCACCACCTGCATGAGAGTCATCAGCAGTCAGTCGTCTGGCAGGATCTGGTTGAATCAGGGTTGCCAGAAGTCTGGTTTTGAGCCCTGTTGTCAGTAGTGTTGACCGGACATTAAATGACCCATATCATGAAAAACTTTTACATGTTTTAAATAAAAGAGTTTGATTTTGAATGCAAAGATTGTTAAAATTTCAAGACGTACTGGTCACTCCTCAGTCCCTAGAGTCCATATGTAGAAACAGAGGTGCAAAAAAGTGTGTGTGTGTGTGTGTGTGTGTGTGTGTGTGTGTGTGTGTGTGTGTGGTTGTGTATGACTGACTGACTGTCTGTCTGTCTGCCCTGTGATGGACTGGCGACCTGTCCAGGATGTATCCTGCCTTCTGCCTGATGACTGCTGGGATAGGCTCCAGCACCCCCCATTTACATTTTTAATGTAAAGGACTTCATTTATTTCCTGAACAGCATAAAACATTTTAACACCACTGTTATATTTATAAGAACTTTTAAACTCGAGTTCTAGGAGTTTAAAACGGCGCCTCATGTAAATCCATGACGTCAGTGAGCTAGAACAGCCAATGAGCTGCTCCGCTCGCCCATCAATCATCCTGCTCTAGCAGTAAAGCCCGCCTCCTGCTGCCCGAAAGGAATAAAGGAAAAATAGAGGTGAGACTTCTCTGCTTTTTTAGTGAAACTCATCCCCCTACTGTCTAAAACTAAAGGAAAGTTCTGGGCTGCTGTTCGGCTGTCCTGCTTATCATATAACGGGAGGAATAGGGAGCGGCCAGGCTCCTCATAAACCGGCTCTTCTCCACGCAAAAGCATGTCAAAATAAAAGTCCTCTCTTTTCTGTTGCGCCACCTGACATTTGAGTGAGTAAGAACTTGTGGAGTTTGGAGAGTGAAGTGTTTCAGTCAGCGGTTTTGAGGTTGCCTTATATTGCACCATGTTTTTATTATGAAGTTTTAAAACAAAACCATGCCAAACTATTTTATTTTCGAATGTTAAATAACTAAAATTTCTTTTGATTGTTTACTTAAGCACTTGGCATATATGGAAGAACGGCTGTAATACCTGCCATTTCTACACTTTGTGAAGCAAAAAGAAGCTAAACTTAATTTTATTTGGATGCGTAAAAAATGGTTTCACATAAAAAAAGTTCTAGAATAATTTGATATATGTCATGTATGTATTGAATTATGTTTTGGATGAAATTATAGACTTGAACACGAACATTTCTCGTCATGTCCATGACCCGAATATAGTATATCACGCTCTGGCATCTTGAACTGATTTCTGTGCTGTGATCAGTCTGTTTTAATCATATCCAGTAGGGGGCGCGCTGTGCTTCAGCAAATTCGCTTTCAGTTCTGTGAACTTTTTTCGTCTGACCTCCCGTTTTTTTTTTTTTTAAATATTTACGTCATACAAACGTTTAGTTACAAAAAGTGATCTAACGTTAGCTAAATAGCTTTAGCCTAGTCAAACACAGCGGATCGGATACTGACGGTGTGCGTTGCTAGACGCGTTGCTAGGGTAGACGCGCAGTTCGCTGACTCAGGCTTGAGAATCGCAATAATGAACCGAATCACTCGAACTGTCTGTTTAAATGAATCGAACGTCCGATTCAACGATCCATTTTCATCTTCGCTATAAAAATGACCTCTGATTCAGCAGATGAGTCTGACCTCCGCTCCCTTTCGCTCAGTAAAGAAGCTGGACACCAATCGACACGCACAGTTACCATTCAAAGCAATTTCCGAGCTTCTCTATTGGTCAGATCATTATTAAATTGTCACACATGCAAAAAGCAGCAGGTGCTTTTAATCTACTTATTTTAAAAATTGACAAAAATGTAGATACACGGTTTTGTCCTTAATACATTATTATTATATTACAGATTGATATAATAGATACAATAAATAAAAATGAATAATAACGAATGTTATTAATAATACATAATTGCGAATTACTTTATATAGGCCACAAAATAATATATTGACGCCGCAATTTACCACAGTGAGGTCACGAATGGCTGTATTGAGTTTCTCATAACTCGTGGCCTCCATATATTAATTTGTGGCTTCAACATAGTAAATCGTTATCAATTTACAAAACCTTTACCTTTATCATATAGAGTTTAGCTTCAAAAGAGTTCGATTCAGTTGGACCTGTGAATCGGTTTGATTGATTGATTTGAAAAGAGTCGGTTCAAATGAACGATTCGTTCATCGCTACAACAAAACGAGCCGTGTAATGTGTTGATAAGGCCGAGAGGCTCACATGCAGTGAAAATAGTGCAGTTTAAAGAACAGAAAGGTAGTCGAGCTTCAAATGATCTGAAACAGCATGCCAGCCTGTGGTCACCAGGTTCAGAGCTCAGAGGAACAAGTTTGGGAACCCGAGGAGCTGTTTTGGAGCTGAGGATCTGGGGAATAATTAGCCTGCAGTGCTGGTCAAACCTGACATGGGATTCCAGGGAAAAGCAGCAGAGTGAAGGGAATCCAGTAAAGCTGGTTTCCTATTGTGCATATTGGATGAGGATGGAGAAGGAAGCCTTTGGCCTTTGATTTTGCACGTTTAACAGACTTTCAGCTGCAACTCAACGCTTTCCTTTTCAGGTAAAAGCAGTGTAACTCTTTTAAGTGTAACTTAGTGCACTTTTTAGGTAACTTTAGTTATAATTAGAGGTGTTTAGCAAGTAGTTCCATGTACTTACTGTGGATTTGTGCGCTCCTAAAAATGGTTCTTCAGAGGTTCTTTAGTAAAAGGAATACTTCTACTCAGAACCTTCAGTTCTGTATAGCAATATATACACCATTTCATGCTTAAATATCTTTTACATGTTGAAATTGGTTCTTCAGATTGATGGAGAATGTGATGTGTGGTTCTATATAGCACCTTTTTGAAAATGGTTTTAGGTAGAACCAAAAAGGATTCTTCTGTTGTTACGATGTCAAGTTTGTAACAATAGAGCAACCCTTATTGGTTCTACATGGAACCACTTTCAAAAAGACTCTCTATAGAACCACATTCTTCATCAATCTGAAGAACCATTTCATCATGCGAAGAACTGTTTATATAGAACCATTTCTATATGAGATGGTTCTCTATAGAACTCATGGCTCTGAACCATTCCTTTTAATAAAGAACATTTAAAGAACCATTTTTTAAGACTGTGCCTTTCTCAGTATTTTCTAATGATAGATCCAGCTAGTTTATGTAACGTTCAGACAAAATGACTCATAATGTGTGAATATAATTAAACTGAATATACTTTATTGGGGGGCGGCACAGAGGCGCTGTTGCCTCACAGTGAGGAAGGCCTGGGTTCGCTTCCCCGGCCGGGCGACCAGGGTTCTCTCTGTGTGGAGTTTGCATGTTCTCCTCGTGTCTGCGTGGGTTTCCTCTGGGTTCTCCGGTTTCCCTCCACAGTCCAAAGACATGCAGTCAGGCCAATTGGACACTCTAAATTTCCGCTGTGATGGGCTGGCGACCTGTCCAGGGTTTATCCTGCCTTCCACCCGATGATACACGGTGGGATAGGCTCCAGCACCCCCCACGACCCAGAAGGAGAAGTGGTTTAGAAGATGTGTGTGTGTGTGTGTGTGTGTGTGTGTGTGTGTGTGTGTGTGTGTGTGTGTACTTCATTGTTGTTTGCTGTAAATTTGTTTTGCGTTCACAACAAACTATTTATACAAGTGTAATATTTAATCATACATCATTTTCATATGCAATAAGACATCATCAAAATGCTTAACACAAGACATCAGTCGATGGAGGCCCAAAATTAGCTCATTTTATTTTCAATTTGATTTATTTATCAAATTCTCTCGACTCCTTGAAGAGGAGCTCCACCAATTTTTCTAAATGTCTACGTAACTAAACGGCTGAGATGTAAACAGACTCGTTCAGAGCGGTTTGGTGTGAAACGCTCTGTTCTAGAGAAACTAGAACGAGTCAGAACTGTTCATAGTGGTGGTGATAGGAACCAGACGTCCACCTCTAAAAGCTCCCTCCAAAAAAGTTCCTACAAGAAATGTCTTACACGGTGTTTTTGTTGTGGTTGTTTTTAGAAGAATTTGGCCTTATTTTTAAAGTCCATTATGGAGGGATACATTCAAACACCCTGCATGTATGATTTGACCATCATCAACATTCCATATAAACTCCGAAGACTCGTGTAGGTTCACTGGTGGCTCTGGACGGTAAATAAAATGTCTATATTTGTGTTGTAGTCATGGTGACCCCTGGTTCCTATCACCACCACTGTAAAGACGTGAACCATTTCACACCAAACTCCTCAGAAATTCAGAAAAATCAGTGGAACTGCCCTTTAAATATGTGAGGTTAATACTATATTTGAGTTAGATTAGAACTAGAATGAAAGACTGAAAGATGAATATGTATATATGTATGTGTGTGTGTGTGTGTGTGAGTGTGTGTGTGTGTGAGTGTGTGTGTGTGTGTGTGTGTGTGTGTGTGTATGTGTGTGTGTGTGTGTGTGTGTATAGCGCTGAGCAAAACTTTGTTTCTTTTCTCACCTTTTTTGTCAGTTTTTGACATAATTTGAAAATGCCTGTCACCCTTTATAGTATGTGTAAATTTCATGATGAAGGGTCCAAAAGAATGCCTGGCTCAGTTGATTTACATTAAGTAAAGTAGTTTTTTTCTTTCTCTGGTGAAGTTAACATTTTTGAGATATAAGTGCACCAAGTACACCTACATTGTATCTACACTTACTGGCCAATTTATCAGAAACACCAAACACATAGGCCGCTTTTCCACTATCAAGCCAAATGGTTCTTATTGTCATACTGGGCCGTTTTGCGCTGGTCTGGACTCATGAGACCGGTTACTGTTTCCATCTGTTCTACCTTTAAATCAGAACCAGGAAAATACCCAAGAAAACGACACAAACGAGTGGCTAATCGCTAACAGGCTAATAGCCATGCACTCACCACCCACCATAAAACATCTCTGATTCCGGTCTCACAGAGTGCTCTCACCTTCTTTATCCTCTAAACAGGTGTTATTTGAGCACCTGTTACGGAAACTTTTGTGTCAGTAAAGCTTGTTAATCTGAATCAAACCTGTTCTGTGGTGAGCAGCGCCGGCAGCATGCTAGCTAAGCTAACACTATCCAGTTACCCTTAGCCTGGTTATCTGTGCCATTTAATATTAATTTAATTGGCAAAATACTGACATAAACATAGAACCCATCAGCGAATAGGTACGTCGTTACGTCATGCCACCGAACGGTTCTGTGGCCCTGAGCACGATTAGCTAACCATACTGTAGAATCGGGCTGAGCCCGGATTTTAAGCATTCCATGTCAAACTGTGTCCACGTGGAAACGCCACTGGAGCGGTCACCCTCTGTGGTCTCTAACTGTACACCAGCAAAGAGAAGCTACAAGAGAGTTTCTGATATAATGTACACACATACAGTCTTATGTTTGCATGAGTAGCTATGGTGGAACTATAGAGCGTAGAAAGAGCCTCGTTTTCCATCAGCATTGTTGTTGTTTCTTTTCAGCGTTCATGAATTCAAGCTTTCTGACTGCACAATGGAGAAGTACGAGAAGCTGGCTAAGATCGGAGAAGGCTCCTACGGCGTGGTGTTCAAATGCCGCAACAGAGACACAGGCCAAGTAGTGGCCATCAAGAAGTTTGTGGAGTCTGAAGACGACCCGGTCATCAAGAAGATAGCACTGAGGGAGATCAGGATGCTGAAGGTTAGGACTGAGGGTGACGCCTTGTTTTAAGGTCTGCTTATTAATGCTTAGCAAAGTGTTGGGAGGCGGTTATCAATGCAAGTCACGCATACTGCACTAGAGCATTTCAGCGGGACTAGAAAAATGGCAGACCACTGATTGGTCAAACCATCGTCACAGAACCACTAGAACAGTTTCGATTGCACACCTATTCCAGAAGGAACGGAGCACCGTTCTTCCAAAAGAACCTCTCTCAATTAGTGGTTTGATGACAGTGAAGGAGAGCACTGTCTAACATACGAGTCCAAAATCTCCCATACATATTAAACTGGGTTGAGATCTGGTGACTGAAAAGGCCACAGTGTAGGATTTGCATCATTCTCATACTCAGTGGCCCCTCAAGACCTGAAAGAGACCACTCTGATCAGGATAAAAATGTTTCATCATATGATAAATGATAAAGGTTTTCCTCTGAGGGTACAAATGGATGCAAACTCTGCAAAATGCCCCCCCCCCCCCCCTTCTATTTAAGCAGATTTATGCAATGCAATGCAAAGTCATTGTATTCGCAGGTTTTGACAGCATTTTCTTTATAAAATTCTTTGT
The DNA here is from genome assembly GCF_015220715.1 of Pygocentrus nattereri. Classification (NCBI taxonomy): domain Eukaryota; kingdom Metazoa; phylum Chordata; class Actinopteri; order Characiformes; family Serrasalmidae; genus Pygocentrus; species Pygocentrus nattereri. Next base: position 37,423,978 of record NC_051229.1, read on the forward strand.
CTGATCTTAATTATCAAATGGCTAGAAAGTGTAAATATTGTCACATATCATGTATCATGAACTACTCTGGTATTACATTTTGGTCTTATCGCCAACCTCTAGGTTATACATCTCTGTTTACTTGGCTAGTTTATGTAAGCAAGCTTAAAAGTGTGGTATATATGTATCTTCCCCATTTCCCAAAAAGTTGTCATGCTGTGCAAAATTTAAGTAAAAACAGAATGTAATGATGTGCAAATCATTTAAATCCTAAATGTGTTTGAAAATAGGAGAAAGACAATATATCAAACGCTAAAACTGAAAAATGTTATTAAAAATTTATTTTATATAATTTTTTTTTTAAATACACTCACCGTGTTCAATTGCTTGTTAACACAAATAGTTAATCAGCCAATCACACGGCCGCAGCTCAGTGCATTTAGGCATGTAGAGGTGGTCAAGACAACTTGCTGAAGTGCAGACCGAGCATCAGAACGGGGAAGAAAGGGGATTTAAGGGGCTTTGAACGTGGCGTGGTTGTTGGTGCCAGACGGGCTGGTCTGAGTATTTCAGAAACTGCTGATCTACTAGGATTTTCACGCACAACCATCTCTAGGGTTTACAGAGAACAGTCCGAAAAAGAGGAAATATCCAGTAAAAACCACATTCTACACGTATTACAACAGCGTTGCTCTGTATTAAAAGAGTGCTAAACTGACCTGCCTGCAGTCCAGACCTGTCACCACTGAAAACCTATGGGATTTTATGAACTGAGAAATACGACATCCTATATTAAGTAAGAATGGAAAACATTTGACCTTCAAAACTACAGCAGTTGGTCTCCTCAGTGACCATGAGATCTAAAATCTTTCAGTTACTTTATGTGAATTCTTAATAAAGGAATATGAAAAGGTAATTATTGTATGAATTCATCGAGATGTTTGCAAATGATATGAGCACATTTTCTAGGACATTTTTAACTGCATACAAGTAGTTAATAAGGTCTTAAAATAAGCAGGTCTTAAAATAAAGTACTACTCGAGTGCTACTTGAGTGCCACCCCCCCCCCCCCCCCACCCCCCACCCCCCCTTACTCTATTTTACTATTTCTGAACTATTAATTTCCTCTCTGTCTGGTTCCCTCTGCAGCAGTTGAAGCACGTGAACCTGGTGAACCTTCTGGAGGTCTTCAGGCGAAAGAGAAGACTGCACCTCGTCTTCGAGTTCTGCGAGCAAACAGTCCTAAATGAACTGGACAAGCACCCCAGAGGGTCAGTCCCTCGTTGTTATATCGTTGCTTATTTGAAATATTCACAGTTGTTTAGATGTTTTCTTTGGGTTCTGTATTTATCTGTATCATACATATATTTCATGGAGGTAACCAGAGGGTGTTTCTTTTTTATAAAAAAGGTTTTTATAAAAAAACTTATCAAAGTCTTACCATAAAACATCAGGCAAGGAATTCATAGCCATTTCATGTTGGAACTTTCTGTGAGGGAGCTTTTAGAGGTGGACGTCTGGTTCCTATCACCATCTCTGTGAACAACTGTGACTCTAGAATGGAGAGTTTCACACCAAACCGCTCTGAATGACTTTGTTTATATTTTAACTGTTTCATTATGCAGAAGTTTTAAAAAATCAGTTGAATTACTCTTGTAGGAAGATCAGTAAACTCAAAGTTTTAAGGCAGTCCGGTAACTTTTTGTGAATTAAAGCAATTTAGAAAAATTAAGTTAATTAACTATAATATTAGTAGAATTAATTAATATTCAGCAGACGCAAACTTTAACTTTTTATTAACTACACATTTCCGCTGTATAAGTATGGAGAAAATGAGAAAAATTGGTGGAATTCCCCCTTAAGTTCTGATGGTTATTCAGTTTTACATTGAAACTGGTGGAATTCCTCTTTCAGTTCTGTTCACTTACTATTTGTCTTGATTCCACATTTTTCACACTGAGACACCATCTCAACTATTTAATTATATCTAAAATTTAAAAAATTGGTGGAGTTCCCCTTTAAGTTCTATTTAGCGTTATATTTGACATTGAAACTGGTGGAACTGCCTTTTAAGCTCAGTCGAGTTACTACTTAATGTTCAGCAGACTCAAACTTTCACTTTTTTGAACTGAAACACCATTTCAACCATAAAATTATGCAGATTTTCTTTTTAAATGGTGGAATTCCCCTTTAATCGATTAGGAACAGGATGAGGAGCAAAAGACTTTATAGGACGTCCCTGTTCAATTTGAATGACTGTTATTCTAACAGTCCTGATGTTCCTGAGCCTTAGAAAGGCTTGATAGATGAAGCTATTCTACAAGACGTGTACAAAACAGTGGGCTTTATTGTTGCTATATGACTTGGTGGGTGTAACAATGGTATTGTGGTTTCAAATGCGGTACTTAGAGGTCATTTAAAGGGCCCATATCATAGAAAACTGAATTTTCATTGTTATTATGAAACAAAATAATGTTGTATATAAACAGTGTTAAAGTTTCAAAATGTACCGTTATCTCCTCAGTCCATACAGTCCATATAGGGGAAACTTAATCTGCAAAAACAGCCTGACTCTGTCTGACTGTTTTTGTGATGTCACAAAAAGCAACACAATTACAATTATCCACTCATTCCGCCTACAGATGTTTAGCCCCGCCACTCGGACTGAAGTTATAGGGAGTGTTTCTGTCTGACTCCTTTGATGAATGAGGCACAGCCAATCAGAACAGAGCTTATTTACATATATCAGTCTTAAAGGTACAGTAACCAAAGTAGCCTGTTTTAATCGGAAGGCGTAAAGAGAGGCCCTGTAAAAATTAACCATGATTGCATTTGGAGAATTAAAGTACACAAACATTACCATTTAAATTCGAGGGATAAATTAAAAGACTATACCGTAGGATAGGGGCCCTGTAAATCCACGTGTGTTTGTGTCCACCGCTTGTGTGGCTGAAGGTCAAGCTGATTCTAGATGTCAGTTCATTTGTAATCCCACAAAAGCCAGTGGCTGCCTAACTATCTCCATCTGACGGCCAAAGGCTTTTTCACAGTAACCTTAGCCGCCCCTGAAAACAAAGGCACCTGTTGCTATGGGAGACAGGCGCTGCGTTGCTGCAGCGATGCTTTTTTCTATTGCAGTCTTTTCAAAAAAGAAGGGGATAGAACCGAAGACATATAGCTTTCCATTGGTCCTCCAGCGTTCTTATGTCTTGACAACAGCCCTTCTCCTTTTGTTTCCTGTGTTCTGCAGGGTTCCTGAGGCTCAGCTGAAGAGTATCATCTGGCAAACTCTTCAAGCCGTCAACTTCTGCCACAAAAACAATGTCAGTTTCAATCATTTGAACTCGCAGGGCCTTAAACTCCTTTGGCTTAACACACACTGTGCGCTTTGTAATTCAGCTACGGTTTCTTTCTCTTCTTAAAGACAAAGAAAACTCAGCCGCCACATCTCGAGGTGTGAGGAGCTCCGTGCTTACATAAGCATTAGTGTATAGGAACTTCTCACAATGCTTTTACAGTTCAGACCTGAGAAGAGAAGCTAAACTAATGCATTGTTCTTTATTATGCATATTACCAGAACAGAGGTCTGAAATTTAAGCTTGAACCTGACCTGTAGCTTAACTGGTACTACTAAATTTGAAACCCGAACTCGATCCAAACCCACTCACATGCACTAACAGGGAAGGACTATTGAGAGCACAGTTGTAGGGAGCGGTTCTGCAGTTCTAGATGATAAGCTGGAGGGCGTTTCAGGTCAGGTTCTGAAGGAATATACTTATGCAAGTTTCCCAAATATTGTACATCAGGGGTTGTGCTATAATCCGAACTGACCATTGTTTATTCACAATATGCAGAAAATTCAACAGTAAAATACAGGCACTTGTCGCAGACCTTGAAATATTACATGGACACTTGAAATATTCAAAGTTTAAATGTCCCCAGGAGCTCAGTCTTCAAAACCTTACTGTTTGCTGGAAACAGACCCCTGACATCCTTCCTTTGCTGCAAGGTCAAGACTTGGGCTCAGTTTCTGAGCTGCTGAGCTGCTGAGCTGACGTTTGGTGTTTATGTTGGTTGAACTGCAGCTGAGGTACATTTTGGTGATATGACTGGTGTGGAATTGCACAAAATTGTGTAAAATTGAAGTGTAAACACTGCCCCGTAGACTGTTGTTGGGGTAGGAGAGTCCAGGAGAATGCCCACAGTGCATTCTGGGAACTGTAGTGCAGCACATTGTCAAACTGGCTAATATTAATAGAATATTAAAATACTTCTGTGGGCCAAAAATGACTGTGTGGTGGGCCTGATTTGGGCCACGGGCCTTGTGTTTGACACATGGGTTGTACATGAAAAATTTTGTGCATGAAATGCCTCTCTATTAGGGCTAATAATAATAATAATAATAATAATAATGATAATAATGTTTTTTTATATAGCACCTTTCATACATTAAAACTGCAGCTCAAAGTGCTAAACAATATGAAGTAAAAACAACAGAGAAATAAGATAAAAAAGTAGCAGAAAAGAGGATACATTATTAACCTGTGAGTGATGTTCAGGTCTGTGAGGACTTTCAATGTTTACCAAAAGAAATAAATATGCAATTTATTATTATTTCGCCACCACCTTCACCCCTCCCACATTTATATTATACATGTGGAGTTGCGATGAACCAGCGGGGAGTAAAACTGTGGAGGTGCTGTGTCCTTCACTCTGTTCTCCTCCTACATGGCCTGCCGTCAGTGTGTGTGTGTGTGTGTGTGTGTGAGGGTGGACAACATAGACATGCTGCTGACTGGCTACAGCTGCTAAAGGAGAACCCCACCCTGGACGCATGATATTTTAAACATCTGGTATTTTTACATAAATTGCTATGATTTAATTGATTTAAAATGACATTAATGTGGTGGGTCCAGCAGACCACTGAGTAACAAACACATCAACACCACACAGGGTTAGTAAAACCACTAGATAAAAGTATGAATAAAAAATAAAAAAATAAATAAATTATATATATATATATATATATATATATATATATATATATATATATATATATATTTAAATAAAAAAATACAATGAACAAGAAAGTAAAAGTAATAGTAATATTCCAGTAGAACAGAGGAAAAAGTTAAAAACCTATTTTAATTTTAGAAATAAAGAAATATGTTTTAAACTGTTTATTAAAACCACTGACAGAAGGAGTCTGACGGATGTTACTGGCACTGCCGCTCCTCTTTTTTTAAGTTTCATAAGTGGAATATGGAGCAGGATGCTCCATAATGCTCGATTTGGAACATCAGCACTCAGAAATGTATGAAGGTGCTAAACCATTAAGAGATTTAAAACTAGTAGTAGTAAAATTTTATAGTCAGTTCTAAAAGAGACAGGCAGCCAGTGCAGTGATGCTGAAACTGGTCTAATATGATCTTGATTTCTAGTCGTAGTTTGCACAAGTTGTATCTACAGCAAGGACGGAGAGTTGTGTAGATAACATGATAATAATGTCCGAAGGAAAATTAGAGTTGCTGACATACAGTACAGAAGCTTAAAATAGTATATATTTATTGCTGTTGTCATGACAAAATCCTGTATCTCCAAAATAGCAACAGGAGTAATAGGAGAACAATAGTAATAGGAGAAGGAAAAAAACATACTTTATTGTAATGAAAGTCAATGGAACCGGATTTTTTTCCAAGTCATTTTGGGATGTTTCTTTTGGTCCATTCCTTATGACATTTACACCTAATGTAAAGATCAACAGACATTTGTCTAAAAACTAAAAAACTGTACATAAATTTCATGATGAATTCTGACCCTACCATCCTACCAAATGTCACAGTTGAAACCGAGACTCGTCAGACAAGGCAACATTTTTCCAATCTTCTATTGTCCAATTTCGGTGAGCCCATGCAAACTGTAGTCTCAGTTTCCTGCTCTTAGCTGACAGGAGTGGCACCCGGTGTGGTCTTCTGCTGCTGTAGCCCATCTTCTTCAAGGTTCGACGTGTTTTGCGTTCAGAGATGGTGTTCTGCATTCCTTGGTTGTAACTGGTGGTTATTTGAGTTCCTGTTGTCTTTCTATCATCTGGAACCAGTCTGCCCATTCTCCTCTGACCTCTCACATCAACAAGGCATTTTCGTCCACACAACTGACCGCTCACTGGATATTTCCTCTTTCTCGGACCGTTCTCTGTAAACCCTAGAGATGGTTGAGGGTGAAAATCCCAGCAGATCAGCAGTTTCTGAAATACTCAGACCAGCCCGTCTGGCACCAACAACCACGCCACGTTCAAAGTCACTTAAATCTCACTGCATTTAGGCCTGTAGAGGTGGTCAAAGCAACTTGCTGAAGTGCAGACCGAGCATCAGAACGGGGAAGAAAGGGGATTTAAGTGACTTTGAACGTGGCGTGGTTGTTGATGCCAGATGGGCTGGTCTGAGTATTTCAGAAACTACTGGGATTTACTGGGATCATCTACTCATCTACTGGGATTTTCACGCACAACCATCTCTAGGGTTTACAGAGAACGGCCCAAAAAAGAGGAAATATCCAGTGAGCGGTCAGTTGTGTGGATGAAAATGCCTTGTTGATGTGAGAGGTCAGAGGAGAACAGGCAGACTGGTTCCAGATGATAGAAAGGCAGCAGGAACTCAAATAACCAACCAGAATCTCTGAGGAACGTTTCCAACACCTTGTTGAAAGTCTGACACGAAGAATTAAGGCAGTTCTGAAGGAAAAAGGGGGTCCAACCTTTTACTAGCAAGGTGTACCTAATAAAGTAGCTGGTGAGTGTGTATGAACATATATAAACTCACTGGCCACTACATTAGCTACACCTGTTCAATTACTTTTAAAGAAATGTGAAGAACCTGAAGAAAAGACCTTTACCATGCATGTCTTGGTGACTGACCCCCTGACATAAGGGTAGGGGGATGTGGTGCTATGAGACTAATGTAGCTAACAATAAATCTAAGCTAATAGCCACCACAATGCATGCAGCATGGTGCTAACCACACATATTCACCTCCAAGCTTGTGGGGTTGCTCACAGACTTGATTACACTGTAGCACAAACTATTATCTGTAAACATGGACAAAACTCGCCTTCGACGTGACTTGGAGGTTCTGCTGTTTTTAGCTACATTCTACTACTTTAGTCCATGTTGATAGGTAAAGGTGTGTCATACAGTTTCAGAAACCTCAAGTCTGTTAGAGATGAATGGACAGCTTCATGCGCTTTGAGGCCAGTGAACAAATAGGATGCTACCTTGTTGGCTATAAGCTTCCATTACCTGTTAGCTACATTAGCATTCTAGCTCCATTCAGTGCAACATTAAAGAAGCAAAAGACAGCAAACAGATCTCAGCTGATCAGCTACACTTGGCGTAAGGGAGGAGAACCGACTCGTATTACGTTCACCTGTCAGTAACATCCTTAGTGCACAGTCCAGAAATGGTCACCTCTTAGTGACCCGTTCATGCTGATACGTCCTTGGCTCGCGCTAGAAGACTACTCGTTTGAATAATGAGGGGAAAAAGTGAAATCTGATCACAGCTGGCCAGTGCCTATGGACTTTCTCGTGTCCAAAGTAATTTGTAAGTACTAACATCTGATACGTCTTATTTAAATCACTGCAAATACAGTTTGTCTTTTAATACCAAAGGTCAATTAGGACAGCAAATGATAATGACCATCTCTGAGCATGATGGGAAGACTTATGGAAGACTGGATATGCAGAAAAGGATAAATTAGTTGTTTTTTAAGTAATTTTGTCTATAGAAATGGTCTTATTCTGTTGGCAGATCATTTTGTTTTAAGACATAATGCAAATGAAATTATCTGCCAGTAGAATCAGACAATTTCATTAGATTAAATGACGAGTATAAATGGTCAGATAGTTAATCACATTAGTATATTAGTGCATTTCAGTCTATAGAACGAGTAGAAAACTGCTGATGCAACTGGTGCAAGAAACAAAAAAGAAGAGCAGTGCAGTTCATTCCATACCTGAACCTCAAGGAAGACAAACTATTCACAGTTTCTGTATGTTATGTTCAAACCTTCAAAAAAAAGTTGTTATGGACTTCCTATGGCTAGCCTAGGGCATAAATCCGCAACTTGCCTACTTCTACAGAAACGTCCACTTTTTTTTCTATCCATAGGTGTCACTGGTGTTACTCATGGTCACTGGTGTTACTCATGGTCACTGGTGTTACTCATAAGAAAGGTAACACCAGAGAAGTGTTTACAAAACGGCTGCTACGGAACATCAAACCACATGTCGTCAGTCATGGAAAATCCACTAAAATATGGAATTTAATCTATTTGTATTCTATTTTTTTTTAACAATTACCTCAGAATAAAGTCGGTCACACCAGTGACTTCAGCTAAAACCTTCATATGAAATCATGAGCTAAATGAGAAAATCTCTGAAAGACTCAGTGGACTCACCGTGTGCTTTTCTTCATAGATCCTCAGAAAACAGGTGAAAGGAAGTCAAGTGATGTCATCAGTGTGGCTTTTATTTCAAAATAAGAGATTTTCTGTTACGCGGTAACACCAGTGTTGCGACTCCTGGGGACAATTTTCATTATATATTTTATAATATTTATTTGGCATTTGTTTTCTTGGTCACTTAATTTATATATTCCATAGTCATGTATAGATTATTGCAGTTAAAATAGCAGAAAAAACGTTTTTTTACCTCAAAATACGGCCTCAGCCTTCACACATGACTGTGGGGATGAGCACTTCTGTGGTGCTTGGAATTCTATATGACTGATTTAAAAACCAGTACTGCTAAATTGAGGCTCAAGAAGGTGTAATTGTTAAAATGACTTGTTTTATTTTAAAATCTAAATAAATTGTAACCCTAACGTGTTTTTCAAGTGTGATATATATGTAAACTCTAGGGACACAAAAAAAAGACGTCTCTGTCGAATGACCTTTATGAGTATCCAACATCAGTGCAGAGGTGGGCGATATGCCAAAATGTACTATCACAATACTTGAGTACTTTTTCTGATACACGATATGTCACAATATTTATTAGAACAGACAAAGTAGTGCCACATTTTAAAAATATGATCACAAACTTATTACTATTAGCCAATTTACTAAACTAGCCAATTACTATTCAGCATTTCACACACTGTGCTGCGCTAGAGCCAATTAAACAGGGATAAAAGTCTCTTTTTGATCATATATGCAGTTGGAAAAACGTATTGTGACATGTTAAAGATGACTAATATCTTAATACCCATCTATACCTCAGTGAGTCAGAGGCCCAGCGTTGCTGCATGAAACACACGAATTCTGACTTCACTGTGTCCTGAATGTGCCCAACAGTGTATCCATCGGGATGTGAAGCCAGAAAACATCCTCCTGACCAAGACGGGCGTCATTAAGCTGTGCGACTTTGGCTTTGCACGCATCCTCAGTAGGTCCCCATCTCTCCTTCTCTGTGTCTCAAATCTAGTGCTGTAGTGTACTAGACTCCTTTAGTGCAGTAGTGAGTTCACAGTGGATGTAGTGTTCTGATATATTAAACTGCTGAAAGATGAAGCATGGAAAACAGGCTGCTATGCATAGTGGAAGGGGCAGAGCTTTCAGAGGCCTCTGTGGTTTGTTTTTCTGTGTGATTTTATCTGCATTAGGCTATTTATTGTATGCAGGCAAGAATTTCTCAATGTTATAATTGTAACTAAGCATGTTTTGCTATAGTTGACTAAGACTACATGATTAATCACATTTTTTGTTGCAGTGTGACCTCAATTAAAACATTTTGCTGTGATGATTGGAAAAAGAACAATACATTACAAGTACAGCACAAGAGTTGAGTTGTGTTAAATTGTGTCAGCCAAAGCATTGATGGCTACTGTTACAACAAACCTGCATCACCATTTGTTACAGGCCTAGTTAAGAAAAAATATGCATTTATTAGGGGTGGGGGGAAAATCGATTCTAAGATGCATTGCGATGCAGACGTGGACGATGACTCACCATGACTACAACACAAAAGCTAAATTTAATAGACTTTGATAGTAAACACACACAGAGAGTGCCTAAACTGGGACGCCTGTTTTTCCTCCTCTCTCTCCTCAGCATGTTTATGTGCATTTAGCATCCTTGGCTTGCTATTGACTTATTCACGCTGGCCGCCTATGTCATCTCTCTTTCTTTAGCTGCTCGTTTTCAGCCTTGTGTGAAGTCCAGGGCCTCCCAAACCCAGTCAGCCAGTTAGCGTGGTCCGAGCTCCGCTTACCTTCCTCCAGCTTATGTTTCAGTGTATTGTTACCATAGGCTAACATGTATTCCATCAGTCGACATGCTGTGTAATCCTCCCCTTATTATGTGTTTGTGTGCATGTGTGTGTGACAGCTGGTCCAGGTGATGACTACACAGACTATGTGGCCACACGGTGGTACCGTGCTCCAGAGCTACTGGTGGGGGACACACAGTATGGCCCCCCGGTGGATGTATGGGCCCTGGGCTGCGTGTTCGCTGAGCTCCTGCATGGAAACCCTCTCTGGCCAGGGAGGTCTGATGTGGATCAGCTCTACCTCATTCGCAGGACGCTAGGTATGCCTGAATACGAGAGGATGAGGCCGTTCTAATCAGTAGTAGAGCCAATCAAGCGATACTTTAGGAGCCATGTTCCTCATTTTTGTTATTTGTTATATTTGTGAAACATCCCTTTAAATTAAACAGGCTGCTTGTATATCTGTGTATATTTAAAAGGCCGAATCCACAGAAAACATTACCCTTTTATACAGTTTGCATTTGGAAATAAATGGGCAAAAACGGCCTATTTTGAATTTGCTGTTTTTGTGATTTCACAAAAAGCAGCTTGCACTATATTTCCAAAGTATTCAGTCAAACATCCACATCATTGAATTCAGGTGTTCCACTCACTTCCATGTCCACAGGTGTATAAAGCCGAGCCCCTCGGCCTGCAGACTGCTTCTACAGACATTAGTGAAAGAATGGGTCGCTCTCAGGAGCTCAGTGAATTCCAGCGTGGTACCGTGATCGGACGCCACCTGGGCAGCAAGTCCAGTCGTGAAATTTCTTCACTACTAAATATTCCACAGTCAACTGTCAGTGGGATTATAACAAAGTGGAAGAAAGTGGGAACGACAAGGAAAGAGCGGGGTCAGCGGATGCTGAGGCGCATAGTGCGCAGAGGTTGACATCTTTCTGCAGAGTCGATCGCTACAGACCTCCAAACTTCAGATCAGCTCAAGAACAGCATAGAGAGCTTCATGGAATGGGTTTCCATGGCCGAGCAGTTGCATCCAAGCCTTACATCACCAAGCGCAGTGCAAAGCGTGGAATGCAGTGGTGTACAGCATACAGCTGCAAAGGGTGTGCCGATATCATATTAAACCCTATGGATTAAGAATGGGATCTCACTCAATTTCATATGCGCTTAAAGCCAGACGAGTGAATACTTTTGGGAATATAGTGTACTTACATGTATTCGCCTATTCAGCCTACAGTGGTTTAGCTCCGCCCACTCACAGTGACGTTATAAGCAGTGTTTTGGCCTGGACGGAACTGCTTCATTAACGATGAACTGATTCATTTCTCCACTTGGACAAACACTGTACACTATACATGATCACTGTAAAATGATCAGATTGCGAGTCACTCTGGATAACAGCGTCTGCCAAATGCCATGAATGTAAAATCAATGAAAAGTAAACACTTTCAGAACTTTATTTGTTGATCACCGCATCTGGCTAATGGCAAATGAATTTGTATGTCACATTTTGTCAGACTGGGACTGTAAACGTGCTGATGAAGCTGTCTAATGTTTTTAACCTGATCCCGCTTGTTTATTAAACTCCTCATCCTCTCGACTTTAGGTGACCTGATCCCTCGTCACCAACAGGTTTTCCGCTCCAATGTCTTCTTCAGTGGAGTTAGCATCCCTGAACCAGACACCATGGTAACAGGCATACACACATACACATTTTATTATTATTATTATTATTATTGTTATTGTTATTGTAATAATACTGAGTTGAAAATGTATCTTATTGCAGGAACCGCTGGAGAAGAGGTTCCATGGTGCATCTCCTCAAGCCATTAGTGTGATGAAGGTAAGCTTCGTGTTCATGTAGTGACTGTGTACTGATGGATCTGTGTAATATCAATATAGTATTCAATTCATGCAAAAGGAAAATTGGTTAATTCAGCTTTACGTTTAATGGTCCACCAGTGAGTGAGGGGGGACGGCATGCGAGTCCCGAGCCCCACCTTCTGGGCGCCGCCTACGGTCCCGCAGCAAGGCCACAATTTGCCTCATGTTAAACCAGGGGGGGATGAGCGTGGGGGAGGTGGGGGGCGGTAACAAGGAAGCGAGCAAAGCGGACTCATTCCCTTTTGTCTCAGGTGCCCACGCTGCCAGCCAGATCAGTATCAGCTGGATCATTAAGCTTGGGACTCGCGCACTGTCCCCCCTCACTCACTGTGTTCCTCTTCCCAGCATCCTCGCTGGGCTTTGTTACCGCTGTGTTCAGGGCCCGCCTTCTTGCAGCCTCTCATGGCCGTCATCAGGGCCTGGGGGACGGGCAAATGCCGCACACCCACTTATCTCAGAGTGAGAATAATTGAAGTCTTTGTTTTTGTTTTGTTTTGTTTAATTGTGGGAAGATGGACAAAACATACAGGCTAACAATTCAGGGAAATGATGATTTTGTGTTTTAAAAAGACTGTAAAACATTTTTGTTGATTTTCATGAGTAGATCGGTTTGCTGCCTCCTGAGTGTCTGAGTGTGAGCACGCTGCTGATGACATGTTATTAAGGCCGTGACTGGCCTGCTCTGATGCGGTTTATTTGCTAACTAGGCTAACCACTCTAGCTGATGTTGACAAGGAACATGCTGGCAAATTGTCCACTGAGGAGAAGAGACCTCATGTAGAAGATGATGAGTCCTCTTCAGCAGCCAGCACTGTACTGGTTAGGTAATTAACTAACTCATCTGAAGGGGCAGCCTCGCTTACTGGCCTACAAGTTTCCCTCAGCTATTTATAATAAAAAAATGTTCATAATAGAAGATGTTTTCAGTGCTATAATCCTGAAAGAAAGCCTACAGCCATGTGCTAATTGTGGCCCAAGTCTATTGTTTTGCTTCTTTATGTTTCACCAGATATTCATTCATTAACTTATACAGATAATGTAAAATTTAGCCGGAATGCTCATTTTCCCTATTAGTCATGCTCATGTTCTTTAGATGTGACAGCAGTGTTGAGAAATGCCATTTAGTCTACTCAGAATTGCACAACCCCATTTCCAAAAAAGTTGGGACGCTGTGCAAAATGTAGTGGGGCCTGATTACCACTGAGTTTGATTACCTCTTCTTTTAATAACACTCTGTCAATGTTTGGGAACTGAGGAGACACTACTGTAGTTTTGAAAGTAAAATGTTTTATTGTTCTTGTTTGATACAGGATTTCAGCTGCTCAACAGCTCAGGGGCTCATTTGTTGTATTTTTCATTTAATAATGCACCAAATGTTATCAGTGGTGACCAGTCTGGACTGCAGGCAGGTCAGTTTAACACCCAGACTCTTTTAATACGGAGCCATGCTGCTGTAATACATGCAGAATGTGGTTTTACATTGTCTTGCTGAAATAATCAAGGCCTTCCCTGAAAAAGACGTCATCTGGATGGCAGCTTGTGTTGCCAAAACATGTATATTTTGTTCAGCGTTAATGCCACCTTCACAGATGAGCATGTCACCCATGCCATGTCAAGTCAAGAGGCTTTTATTGTCATTCCATCTATGTACAAGTACACAGTGGAGTGAAATTACGTTCCTCCAGGAACAACATGGTGCAATAAGGAATGAAAAGTACAAAGTGTGAACGTGCAGACACAGTGTGCGAAAAAAAAATTAAGCTAGAAACAATAAATATGATAAATTAAACAGACATTAGGTACAGTAAACAGACAGGACAGTGCAGCACCGACACAGCACTCATTCTGGACATGAGGTAGTGAGAATAAGGTGCAGAAATATTAACATCTGTGAGTCCCGCAGTCAGATGACATACATAAACACAGCAGTTACTGAGGTACACAAAACCTGAGTAAAACAGTGTAGCAGCATGAAAAGAGTTGTGTGTGTGGAGTATGTGTGTGAGGGGGGCGGGGGTTAGCTCAGTCCTTGTGAGTCTGTTGCAGAGTCTGGCAGTGGTGGCACAGATGTTCCGGTACCTTCTGCCAGACGGCAGCAGTGAGTCAAAAGTCCGTGTGAGGGATGGATGGGGTCGTCCACAATGCTAGTGGCTTTCCGGATACAATGTGTAGTGTAGCTGTCCATGAAGGAAGGGAGAGAGAGCACTAATGCACTAATGCGTTTGTGTGTGTAGTCGTGTCTGGTGATGGACCCTGCTGGAAGGCTGTCGTGTGAGGAGTTATTAGAGCTGCCGTATTTTCAGGAAGAGGGAGGAGCCGGGTGGGGCAGAGATGGGGATCGACCCGGGAGGCGTCATGAGAAAGGAACCAGACGCAGAATGCCTGCGGTAAGATTTTCTCTTTTACAGAGCTGTGAAGAGCTTTTCTTCCAAGACCTTAACCTTCAACGTCTTCGTCATAAAACCGTATGATTGGAAAAGACCATTGTTTACCAATATAATTTAGTTTATTCTATTAATATTAAAAACTATCACTCATGGTCATTCCTAACACTATTCTGAATACATTACTTACATCTTACATACTTAATGAACATGATTAATGGTTCTTCAGGTTGATGGAGAATGTGTTGTATATGGTTCTATATCTTTCCTTCTTGGAAAGGATTCTATCTAGCACCCAAAAGGGTTCTTCTGTTGTTGTGATGTCAAGCATTTAACAATAGTAGAACCCCTTTGGGTGATATATTGAACCTGTATAGCACAGCACATTCACACATATTTTACACACATAGTCTTTCATGATGCAAAGAACCCTTCAATTCTGCAGTGGGTTCTTTGATTATTTATGGTTCTACATAGAACTTGTACTAAAGAACCTTGAAGAACCATCTTTTTAAGAGTGTATATATAAAACCCTTTTGAAAAGGGTTCTTTTAAGCACCAAAAGGGTTCTTCTGTTATAACAAGCCTGAGATCAGAACAATTGAAGCCCTTTCTGGCACCAAACAGAACCATACACAGCATTTTCCATTAATCTTAAGAACCATTAAGAACCATTTCACCACACAAAGAAATCTTTAATCATGTCAAGGTTTCTTGAATGTTCCTTGAACTATACAGAACCATTTTATTTACCAAGGAACCATGAAAGAGCCATCTTTCTTAAGTGTGTAAGATATTATCAGAGTCGTTATAAAGGAGGAGACTGGTAGGAAAATGAATGGACAAGCTTTTAACATTCAAACGGGTGTTTTGTTTATAGGGAAAACCTGTCTTTCAGTTAAAAGAGCCAATCGGCTTGCAAGTTTGTATTTAGAGGAATCTGGTCTTGCATGGCTGGAAATAACTGAGAAGACCACAGAGTGGACAGACTTATATTTATTAATACATTTTTTTAAGTGACCCTTATTAGTCCCGCAACAGGGAAATTTCACCTCTGCATTTAACCCATCCATGAAGTGAAACACAAGAAACACACTAGTGAGCGCAAACACTAGGGGGCAGCGAAAAACACTTGCCCGGGGTGCAGCCCTATCCACAGCACCTGGGGAGCAGTTGGGAGTTAGGTGCTTTGCTCAAGGACACCTCACGTGCTGTCAGCTCTAGGGATCAAACCGGTGACCTTCCGGTCACAGGGCTGGTTTCCTAACCTCCAGCCCACGACTGCTCATCATTATATCACTAATAGCTGGTTTTTGTGCTGCCTGAAAAACATTTTATAATAACAATGCATGGTATTTTCTTAATTAAACCATAATATGTGCTATAAAATCCTCTCTGAATTGTGTTCACAATGAAATAAACATTTTAATGTCATCATCATCAACCAGAGACCAGATGTTTCAGCTTTTAAATTAAACAAATTTATACATGTTTAAGAAGTTTTCTTAATTTTAAATACAAAAATACATCTTTAAATGCTAAATGAAACTGAATTATCTGAATGTTTGCTAGTTATCAGCCTGACAGTTTTTTTACAAACAGCGTTTATGTTGTTTTTACAGATGCAGTATTTGCCTCAGCTCCCCAGCAGCAACATCTCCCCAGCACCTGAGCAGAAGAACAAACACAAGCCCAAATATGACCACCATCTGCCCAACATCTGAGAGAGGACTGTGTTCTGGACAAGGAGCAAACAGACCTCTGGAGACGTGAACAGTTAACTTTCTCATATGTAGCCGTATATGTGCCTGTATGGGCGAGAGAGAGATCTATAGATTTGACGTGCATACTGTAGATGTGAGCAGCATTGTGAGCAGAGGCACTCGCATAATTTGAAGTGGTTGTGAAGCATACGTGTGTTTTAAAGGAGCTACATGGAGATCTTTTCCGGTTTCACTTCAGAATTGCTAAAATTCTTTATACTCGTCTTTGTTAGCCGCAGCTCATGTACAGTGAGAGCCGCGTTGGCTTTACTTTATTTGTTATTAACTTCTGAGTGTTTTTAAATACATATTCTAAGAGTCCAGTCTGTTCATCTGTTGTGCCAAATATATCAGGTGGTCATTTGTTTTTGTTGCAAATGACAGAATTACGCAGGTCATATTCCTTCACTTCTAAAGCTTGAATTGCTAGCAGTTAATAATAATAATAATAATAATAATAAATGATAATAATAATAAAAAAGTGCATTTCATGAAGAAAATGTGAGTGATTGCACAGCTTAACCTAGTGTGGCTGGTTGTTTTTTTCTGTCACTCCCTAATTACATTAGTAGTTAATCTAAGGTGTAAGGCCTTCATTCCAGCTCCTGAAGCCCTAGCCAATGGGAGAGCTCACTTGGCTGAATCTACCTAGATACCACAGAGAGAACAATCCTGATTGGATCATGAAATTTCTCATGATGATTGTTTTTATTATTATTATTATTATTATTATTATAAAATGACATCTAGGATTGTAAGTAGTTTCTCCTGACACAGAAATTACTGTAAGTAACAGTTTGCCATCTTTTTCATGCAGGGCATCTCCCCCCAAATAAAAAAAAACTCTTGTAGCTCCTTTAAAGACTTTTGGTGCCTTGATGCATTTTTTCCTCCCTGCACCTGGAGTTTCATCACGTGTGTGTGCCATTCCTTTGGTCGTATGCTGCACTGTTATGGACTACCTATAGTAAACAGAGTGCACATGTTTCTTGCACCTAAACGACACAAAATGTAATGTAGATAAACAAATTCTATCAACAGAGACATTTTATTTGTAGGTAAAGATTATTAACAGTAGTAAAAAAATCTCATTTAAATTCCATATGTGTATATTTGTGTTTATTGCAATTTACATATCAGCCATCACTTTTCACTGAGTATTGTTGTATCATGAAGGCAACTTGGCCCAGTTTTGTGCCCCAGTTTTTGTTGAATGGCCTTAATTGGAAGCGTACAGTACGGGACGCCACTGCTTGTGTTTGCCCGTTGATATTCAGTAAGGGACAGTGATCCGCTGCTCTCCTGACATTTGGCTTGACTGATCGTCTCCGATCATCTTATCAGATAACCAAGCTGAGTGCCGGAATGCTCAGCTGTATAGTCGCGCCTCATCTTCACCTGCTCCTGTGTCTTTAGTAGGGATGGATCCATACCGATACTGGTATTGAATATCAGGCCAACATCATGCTCATTTACTCATAAAAATTCACTGATACCAATACTACAATTATTTTTTATTTTTTTGGTAAAAGCACCCCTCAAATTATCAGAACATGTGTTTTATGATCTACACATATCACTATATGCTGACAATTTACTGCTGAAAGCCAAAAATCTCAGATGCTCTTTGTGTTATTTTCTAAAAGTGATGTTTCCAGAGCAGATCACTGAAGAGACGCCGTCTGTTTATAGTTTAGAGCCCAGATTTGGGGAAAAACGGGTCGACTTTCAGTAGAAAAACAAACTGAGTTCAGCTTCTTTTATTATAAGGGTTTAAAATGACATCACCGTCTATTAGACTGGAGAGAAGAGCTACAGCCTCACACGACGCCCAGCTTCTGAATGTAGTTTATGAAATAGTGCATTTTGGACCACCAGTGGTCTCAAGGAGTTGAAGAGGCTAAACAAGTGTGGAGATCCCCAGGGGTGGATGTTTACTCTCTGAACCTTAACCTGAACGTCTTCAAGGTTATACTTGAGGTCTCTTTGAGGTCACTGGTTTATTCAGATGCAGAAACCAGAACTGAAATAAAAAAGTGGTGTACATACAATCCACTGATATGATCAAGACCCTAAAGCAATTTTCTCCATGAATGGGCCTTCTTACACATTATATGCTCAGCGGGAGAGCTGGGATGCACTTCAGATAAAATTAGAGGGTACGTGCATCTTCCATTTAACTGTGTGAATTGAAAAGTACATTATAATGAGATTCAGTCTGGGTGGAATGTTCTTGTGGCCCTCGCAGCCCGCAGTACTGTCCTTGTTCAGCGGGGGGTGGCGATGAGATGGTATTTGCGGGGCAGGTTGGCAAAGCCGCTGACTTCAGGACTGGTGTCCATGCTGGCTGGCCCACCAGGGCAGCTGAAGGTGAAATGCTGGAGTAGAGACACAAGGAATATAAACAGCTCCATTCGAGCCAGAGACTCGCCCACACAGGACCGCTTACCTGCAGGAGGAGGGACAGAGACGTGGTCAGTGCGAGCGTCATTATTAAAATGTCTGTGATGTAGTGTTCAGGGCCTTCTAGGTCTTCAGAGAAGGCCTGATGCTTTCTGGGAGCTAAAAAATACTAGGCTATGACTCTTTACTGAAAGAGTCACTGTGAAACTGATCAATTCATACTAAAATATATGTGAATGTCTGTAATAAGCTTCAGATAAAAGATACCGAGAGTCTTTTACAAGCTTCCAATGTCCACGTTTAATCTAGAACAGCCAAAAATGTGCATGTGCACCAGCTACTTGGACATTAATGTCTGTGTGTTGTTCTTTTCAGAGGACAGTAAATCTGCACTGCTATACGAGCTGCACACTGACCACTTTA
The DNA here is from genome assembly GCF_015220715.1 of Pygocentrus nattereri. NCBI lineage: Eukaryota > Metazoa > Chordata > Actinopteri > Characiformes > Serrasalmidae > Pygocentrus > Pygocentrus nattereri. The sequence goes on from NC_051229.1 coordinate 37,443,080, forward strand.
ACTTACATCCAAGTTTCATTTCTATAGTGTCGTCCCATGAAAAGATAGAATAAAATATAGGCAGAAATGTGAGGGGTGCACTCACTTATATGAGATACTGTATATATTCAGGACAATGATGAACCTATTGTGCCATACTGAAATTCATATATAGGTTTACTAATACACACTTAAATTGTTCACTAAAGTAAAGGTTCTTTTTAGAACGTCGAGTTCTATGTAGGGTCGTTTAATGCTTAGATGGTTCCTTGCATGGTGAAATGGCTCTTGAGACTGATGGAGAATGTGTTATATATGGTTCTATAAAGAGCCTTTTTGATGATGGTTCTATATAGCACCAAAATGGTTCACATGCTTGACATCGCAACCATAACAAATCAAAAAGATTGTTCTTCAAGGGTATAGATAATGGTCCTATATAGAACCATGAACAATTAAAGAACCATGCTTCCATCGTTCTTTTCATGGTGAAATGATTCTTGAGGTTGATGGAGAATGTGTTGTATATGGCACCAAAATGGGTTCTGCTGTCGTTACACTGTCAAGCCTGTCTATGTAGCACCAAAAATGGGTTCTGCTGTCGTTACACTGTCAAGCCTGTCTATATAGCACCAAAAATGGGTTCTGCTGTCGTTACACTGTCAAGCTTGTCTATGTAGCACCAAAAATGGGTTCTGCGGTCATTACACTGTCAAGCCTGTCTATGTAGCACCAAAAATGGGTTCTGCTGTCGTTACACTGTCAAGCCTGTCTATGTAGCACCAAAAATGGGTTCTGCTGTCGTTACACTGTCAAGCCTGTCTATGTAGCACCAAAAATGGGTTCTGCTGTCGTTACACTGTCAAGCTTGTCTATGTAGCACCAAAAATGGGTTCTGCGGTCATTACACTGTCAAGCCTGTCTATGTAGCACCAAAAATGGGTTCTGCTGTCGTTACACTGTCAAGCCTGTCTATGTAGCACCAAAAATGGGTTCTGCTGTCGTTACACTGTCAAGCTTGTCTATGTAGCACCAAAAATGGGTTCTGCTGTCGTTACACTGTCAAGCCTGTCTATGTAGCACCAAAAATGGGTTCTGCTGTCGTTACACTGTCAAGCCTGTCTATGTAGCACCAAAAATGGGTTCTGCTGTCGTTACACTGTCAAGCCTGTCTATGTAGCACCAAAAATGGGTTCTGCTGTCGTTACACTGTCAAGCTTGTCTATGTAGCACCAAAAATGGGTTCTGCTGTCGTTACACTGTCAAGCCTGTCTATGTAGCACCAAAAATGGGTTCTGCTGTCGTTACACTGTCAAGCCTGTCTATGTAGCACCAAAAATGGGTTCTGCTGTCGTTACACTGTCAAGCCTGTCTATGTAGCACCAAAAATGGGTTCTGCTGTCGTTACACTGTCAAGCTTGTCTATGTAGCACCAAAAATGGGTTCTGCTGTCATTACACTGTCAAACTTGTCTATTTTCATTCAGTCTGAAGAACCTTTTCACCATGCAAAGAACCATCTAAGCATGGCATGGCATGGTTTTATATAGAACTCACAGTTCTAAATAGATCCTTTACCTTTAGTTAAGAACCCTTGAAGAACCATTTATGTGTGGATTTGTAAAATGATTTACAAATTGCAGTTTTGCACAAAAGCTCCACAATAGTCTCCTAAATCATTCTTACACCTGCACTGAGAACATTTCGAGCAATAGTGTATGCTGGTCAGGTTTCAGAGCACAGACCTCATACGCCTTCGACGTGCTACGTTAATGATTATCTAAGTGTTTTTCAGCACCAAACAGAGTAAACAGATCAAAGGGTCTGCTGAAGAGCCTGTGTGGGCGTGTCCAGAGGTGCGGAGGGGTTTCCTGCGTTAATAACTTTGTGTTGTACATCTGACAGATTATCTGTTGTGTTTACCTGCAGAAAAGGGCAGGAATGCTGGGTTCTTCTTAAAGTTGCCGTTGGTGTCCAGGAAGTGATTGGGGTTAAAAGTCCAGGGGCTGTCCCAGTGTGCCTCATCCCTCAGAACCGAGTGCAGCATGGGGAGAATCACTGTGTCCTGCAGGAGTGAGATCAATAAAAGTTCTAGAAGGTTTATCAAATGCTTTCCAAAACCAACAACGTTTGGTGTTTTCGGTTTACTGTCACAGGTACAGCACGTAAACACTGAGACAGTAAACGTTGAGTTTCCTAATTTCCCCCTGTAGCTCAGACGTGTTCAACAAGCATGTTTGGTGTTTGTGGTTTCATTCCGTAGTTTTGCACAGGAGGTAAATGGCTAATAGATTTCGGGTGACACAGACTTCCCTTTCCTGTTGACAGGTTTAGCTAGCAGCACTGCTGTGTCTGATCCACTCATACCAGCACAACACACACTAACATGCCACCACCACGTCAGTGTTATTGCGGTGCTGAGGATGATCCACCACCCAAATAGTACCTGCTATGTGAGGGTCCATGGGGGTCCTGACCACTGTAGAACAGTGTGAAAACACGGTGGCATAAAAGTGCGTTTTTGAGGGAGTTGTTATTGTTTACCTTGGGAATAGTGTATCCTCTAAATGTGATGTCCCGTAAGGCATAATGTGGAAGATTGAGGGGTACGAGGTCCACGTAGCGCTGCACCTCGTGGATCACTGCATCTGTGAATGGGAGGGACTTCCTGTCGTCCATTGTGGGGCTTCTCTCTTGTCCAATCACAGTGTCAATTTCTTTCTGCATGCGCTCTGAGAGGAGAACAGACATGTTGTTATGAGTGGTGGGCTGGAGGTTAGGGAACCAACCCGGAAGGTCGCTGGTTCGATCCCTTTGGCTGACAGTCCATGACCGAAGTGCCCTTGAGCAAGGTACCTAACCCCCAACTGCACCCTGGGTGCCATGGACAGGGCTGCCCACCGCTCCGGGCTAGTATGCTCACCTCCCCCTAGCGTGTGTGTTCACTAGAGTGTATGTGGGTGTTTCACTGCATGAATGGGTTAAATGCGGAGGTCTAGTTCCACAGCATGCAAACACAGATGGTTCTGAATTCAAAAACTACACCCTGAAATTTACAGACTTCAGCTTCTGCCATTTCAGTCCCTATATGCAGCTGAGGGTGTTAGAGATAGAATCTTTGATCAGCTATGTATCAGTATCGGCTGATTTTCAGCCCAAATATGTGACCAACGATCAGCCGATAACATAGCAATCCTGAGAGCTGATCAGTGACATGAAACACATGAGCCATATTTTGCCTGAGGTGCCAGAATGTAAAGGCTGCACCGTTTAAGATGCAATGGGAAAATTCCAACAAGAAGCTGGCAAATAGAAGGCCAACTTCAGCCTTGTCAGCTGTAAACACTGGTTGTCCTCTAAGCTTTGAGTATTCGATTCTATTAGCAACTTGACCATCCAAGCACTAATATTAGCTTAGCATATTAATTTCACGACCTACAGCGTTGGCAGGGGATGAAGATTAAAAAAAACTGTAGAACTAAAAAGCAATCGTATATCAGGCCTTTTCGCCTTTTTAGCCTGTGAAGCAGGAGGACGGTTTTGTCCTGTTAGCTGTGCTGGTTGCGTAGGCTCTGGTTACTTCAATGTTTAGGCTAGGCTGAGGCAGAATATTACTGCTGCACCATTTAAGGTGGAACGGTGAAAATTCAAAGAAGAAGCTGATGAATAAGTAGCCGACTTCAGCTTCATCGAGAGTTGAAAGGCATGAAAGCAATGAGGATGTTTCTCTATTTCTGCTTGACAGGTGGGTATTGGTTTCCAGTAGTGACATGAAACGTGGGAAAGCATTTTTAAAAAACGTGTGTGTGTGTGTGTTTAAAGTCTTGGTGGTAATTAGTACCTTACCTTGTATTTCAGGGTGCCTGATCAGTAACATCAGAGCATATCTGATAGTAGTGCTGGTGGTCTCGGTCCCAGCCAGGAATAAATTTTGGACAGTAGCTATCATATTTTCATAGTGGAACTCTGAATTGGAAATGCCCTTCTCCTGTTGAAAAAAAATAAAACACATACATACATATTCATAAAGCACTGTGTAGAAGTCTGACATCACTCTTCATTTAATTTCCGGTCAAAACAACCCTTACGAGTTTTCGGGATTATATAACTTGATGTTACATCAAATGATCTGTTCTAAAACTTCACCTACTCTTTAAATAATTATTCTTACCATTTAATACTCTTATTGCCTTCTTATTAAATATGTACTGTGAATGAATTGATAATATGACATTATGGTAGGACCAAATGGGACGCTGTGCAAAAACCTAAATAAAAACAAAATGCAATGATGTGCAAATCATTTGATTTGTTGTCTTTGTAGTATTTTACTTTGTTTTTAATTATTTTATTTCATTTCATCTTATTTTTATTTACATTCTGCACAGTGTCCCAACTTTTTTGGAAATGGTGTTGTAAGTAAGAGCAGCATTGGACTGTGGAGCCATGGAACTGCGTTCTCTGGAGTGATGGAGCTCCATCCAATACCTTTGGGATGAGTTGGAGTGATCCAGAACTGACCATCCAACAGCAGTGCCTGACCTCACTAATGCTCAATCAGATCCTCACAGCAATGTTCAACATCTAGTATAAAGACTTCCCAGAGGGTGAAGGGAGACAAACTCACTATTAATACCTTTCATTTCAGAAGACACTTTCTAGAGTTTAAAGGCATCCAGTGCTTGTTGGTCACAGCTTTGTGAAATGTTTGAATACCGTTAAGTGACTTTTATATTGTTCTAAGTTAGGTGGGAAACACTGGTCCTCCAGAAAGATTTTGCTTTAGGTGTTTCAGGAGCAACACAAGCAGGAGCTACTATAGCAGTAACTGCGGATCAGGCCTTGTTTACCTGGTTGAGTCGGATGAGGAAGCAGTCGATGAAGTCTCGAGGGCTGTCGGGGTCCAGATTCTCCTTGTGCTTTTCTACTTTGCTCATAGCGAAGACCCGAAGCGCCTCCAAGTCCTTGAAGATGTTCACATGTTTGCCCGGGAGGAGGTCAATCAGCCACGGGAAGATATTGTACAACTGTGAGATGGGAGGAGTTTAATTAGTTTCTTTGTGTTCAATGTTTTAAAAAATGCAGTGTTTCAGTTAACAGTGAGCAAATTTTAGAGTTTATTGATCTTAATATTAAGTCAGCAGAAGAATGTTTTGTGTTTTACATTTGTTTTTTTATTTGAAGTTCAATTAACTATTTTTTTACTGGGCATCAGCTTTCTGTGCAAATCACAAGCGATTTAATGCAAATGAAAAAAACAGGTGCTCATTCAGGAAACTTTGATCCCTTTCGGTTGGCATTTTTACTGAACTGGAGACATTTGGTGATGTAAGTTTGGTTGTTAGCAGTGTTGCTAAGTGCTAATGCTAATTGCGGCTTCATTTGATTCCAGATTCCAAGCAGATCCGACTGTTTGCCACTGCTGGTCAACCATCAGACCACCCAGATTATTGTCCTGCATACAAGCTCTAACTAGTTTTTAATTTCCCCCCAAACAGATTTTCACTTTTATTTTAGAAAATAAACTGAGATAAATATCACAACTGAGAGAACAAAATAATGACTCGGCCTGATAGAAAATGACTTTACAGAAAATGCTGGATTAAAATGATTTACTAAACTAATTTACAACGTATAACAAAAAAGGGACAGAAGGAAAAAGAAGCAAATTGGACTGTGAGTGGAAAATGAGCGCTGATAAGTGGGATTTTGTCTGATACTTTGCTTGAACATCTGTGGGCCACCCAGAAAATGCAGAACAAAACACCAGTGGACCACCAGCTTTGCTTAATGACTAATAGTGGCCTACTATCCTCTTGCTATTGTATTTGATTTCATTTGAGTTTTAAGAGCTATTTGAATTATGTTCCTACTTTTAAGCGGCTTCTTAAGAAAGAAATTTAAGTGTTTGTTTTAGGTTTGTTGGTTGGGGTCTTGCTTGTGGGTCTGTCAGAACACCATGAAGCCTCCCCCTGGTGAAGGAGGTGAAGGAGTCAGATGAGCCTGAGGGAGCTCCTCTCTTTAGTGTCTACAGCCCATGTGTCAAACACAAGACCCAGTCTCAGTCCTATTTGGCCCACGAAATTATTTTAATTCTCTATTATTATTAGCCTGTTTCACCCTGAGATGCACTACAGTCCCCAGCATGCATTGCAACATAGAGTGCATTCTGACCCCCAACAACAATCTCTGGGCAACAGAGTACAAGGTACAAGAAAAAAATGCCTGGTATCTAGTTCAAACAAATAAGCACATGCACACACGCACACACACATCTTCTAAGCCACTCTTTCCCTCAGGGTCACGGGGGGAGCTGGAGCCCACCCCAGCGGTCATCGGGTGGAAGGCAGGATACGCCCTGGACCGGTCGCCAGTCCATTGCAGGGCAGACAGACAGACATTCATACACATTCACACCTAGGGGCAATTTAGTATGTTCAATTGGCCTGACTGCATGTCTTTGGACTGTGGGAGGAAACCGGAGGACCCAGAGGAACCCCACGCAGACACGGGGAGAACATGCAAACTCCACACAGAGAGAACCCCGGTCACCCGGCCGGGGAATCGAACTCAGGCCCTTCTTGCTGTGAGGCACCAGCGCTACCCACCGCGCCGGCCAACAAATAAGCGATGTTTTTAAAAAAAAGCTTAATTTATTTTTATTTAGAATTATTTTTGAATTTTGAAGTTTTGGTATATTTTGAATAAGCATTGGCAAAAAGATAAGTACAAATGACATAAACACAGCTGGTCCACAGATTTGCTGTAATTTTAAGCAGCATATATGTGACGCGGACATGACATCCTGGAAAATGACTTGCCTTATTTATTTATTTATTTATTTATTTATTTTGCTAACTTTGCTAATTCAGACCAGAATGTGTCAATCAGTGCTATAAAGATGCAAAAGATGACAATACATACATATAAATGACACATCAAATCACTGACATGCATCATCGTCCTTGACGAACTTTATGCAAATGACCTGAACACTGACCAGTCAGATTGTTGATATGTGTCACACCCTCATTCACACTGTGGGTTTCTACACTGAGCTCACACAGAGTGGAAGACGTAAGGGTTGATGAAACGTCATTATTACCTTAGATTTTTTTGTTGTTACTTTTTTTTTACAATATTAGGCCATAGAGCACTTTGAGGCTCACAACTAGCCTTTATCTCTCAATAGACTTTCTCTCTTTGTTCCTCAACCTGCAATTTTCAGCTCACTGTAAGGAAAATATATATGTATATAAACGATGCAGCTCCTGCAGATTTAAAAAAATACATAAACAAAATGTAAAATTAAAAACGGCACTTTAAAACGAGCACACATGGGTCTTTACTACATTCAAATTATTATTTCCCTAGTATTATTATTTTTAACAGTTGCAGTCTTGAAGTCCACTTCCCATGTCCCTGAGTGACATTGTCCTTCAAAGTGACTTTCAGTGATAAATATGCTTTATGTAATGACAGCAAAAATATCATCACATAAGTTTTGAATTCTCATTTAAGAAATTATTTCTAATTTAATGCATGTGTACCTTTACCACAAAGAATTCCTCCCCAAAAAGTCAATTTACAATATACACTATATTGCCAAAAGTATTCAGTCACCCACCCAAATCATTGAATTCAGGTTTTCCAATCACTTCCACGGCCACAGGTGTATAAAGCCGAGCCCCTAGGCCTGCAGACTGCTTCTACAGACATTAGTGAAAGAATGGGTCGCTCTCAGGAGCTCAGTGAATTCCAGCGTGGTACCGTGATCGGACGCCACCTGGGCAGCAAGTCCAGTCGTGAAATTTCCTCACTACTAAATATTCCACAGTCCACTGTCAGTGGGATTATAACAAAGTGGAAGCGATTGGGAACGACAGCAACTCAGCCACGAAGTGGTCGGCCACGTAAAATGACAGAGCGGGGTCAGCGGATGCTGAGGGGCATAGTGCACAGAGGTCACCAACTTTCTGCAGAATCAATCACTACAGACCTCCAAACTTTATGTGGCCTTCAGATCAGCTCAAGAACAGCATAGAGAGCTTCATGGAATGGGTTTCCATGGCCGAGCATCTGCATCCAAGCCTTACATCACCAAGCACAATGCAAAGCGTGGAATGCAGTGGTGTAAAGCGCCGCCACTGGACACTGGACTGCGAGCCAGACCTTCTCGTCCAACATCAGTGTCTGACCGCCCAAATGCGCTTCTTGAAGAATGGTCAAAAATTCCCACAAACACACTCCTGAACCTTGTGGAAATCTTTCCCAGAAGTTGAAGCTGTTATAGCTGCAAAGGGTGGGCCGACATCATATTAAACCTGATGTATTAAGAATGGGATGTCACTCAAGTTCATATGTATGTGAAGGCAGACGAGCCAATACTTTTCGAAATATAGTGTATTTCAGTTTCAGTATTTTCTTGTATTTTTATTTTTACTGTGTTTACTTCCTTCAGAGTGATTATCTGAGTCTCACCACAAGAATTTCAATGCATGAATGTCCTCACATGTTGTGCAAATGACAAATAAACATACTGAGCCATATTCTTATTTTCTAGCTATCCTGTTAATGTTCTTGCTACTGATTCTCAGATTTGCCGTTTTAGCTAAGTCTACCTGTGTATTTACTCTGTGGTTACGCCCCTCGCTTGTTTATGTGACTGAGTTATTGCCCTAGTACAAAACGCAATGCACAATAATAAGAAAGCTGAAAAAGCATTATATAAATTAAAATATTACATATTTTTCAGTTTTTGACATACTTTTTAAAAAAGCCATAATTTTTATTTTATTATTGTATTTATTAAATATTTTTTATGCATCCTTATTTTATCTTATCTACTTTTTTGTGGTTTATTGATTTTATTCACTGCTGTAATTATTATTACTTTTTAGCACATTATGTTTTTACCATTTAAATCAGTCTCAATCCCTGATCTCTGTATTGGCTTGGCTACATTGAAATGAGGGTCTCCCTCAATATACTTCGGGTTTAAATAACTCTTGATTGATTGATTTATTGATTGACTGATTGATTTCATGTTGAAAGGAACAAAGGAAACGGCCCAAAATTACTTTGAAAAAATTCTAGTTCCATTGACTTCCATTAAAATTAAAGAATGTTTTTTTTACCTTCTCCTGTAAAGTTCCCACTTTGGAGATAAGAGGTTTTGTTCCGACAGCATAACGAGTAGAATAAAGTCATATAACAGCTCAGGTTTTGCTGAGCAATGAAACATGACAGTTTACAAAAGAGTCATCAAGAAATTGAAAACATTAAATATTTGTCTGGGAACCATATTTTTACATTGTTACTAACTTGAACCATATTTTTATGAACATGATACAGAGTTGTTTTTGGAAAATCATGGAAGAATCATCGCTTCCTGTTTTCTCACCTGTCCCCACGAGCTGCTGCCAAATCGCAGAACCCCAGAGATGACCTGGAGAAGGTGGAGGAAGTTGTTGTCATCATAGCTGAAGCGCTGACCAAACACCAGCGCACAGATCACATTGGACACGGTTCGACTCAGGTAGAACGTGGGGTCAAATGGAGCAGCTGCAGGATTTAAAATTCAAAACTTCAGCTTCCAGGCATTTTTCAACATAATTTAATCTATGAAACTGTTAAATATTATTTTTACTTTATTTGCTTTTATTAACTTTGTAACTTCTGTTTCTCTGCCTTTGTGTTAATCTCGTTTGCAGTTTGTACGTCTCTATTGGGTGATGTGTGGGCGTTGTGGAGAGCAGGTCCTTTGTCATGTAACAACCTCAAATGGTTAACCAATTTCACATCTGGTTATCTATAGCTGGCCAATCTAGCAATGCCATTTGCTGAAGTGATATCTTGGAGACATCCTGGCTTCTAGATGGGGGAGACTGTAAATACCTAGGTGGGTCTCAACACCTCTATTTTAATTACAAAGGTAGAAGCAGCTGCCCATCAAATAGGGGGGTTTCTGGGTCGTTTACACAAAGAGACAACTAGAGGGTGTGGGTTACCTGGGTGACTATAAGTTCATGGTTTTTGTAAGCTTAGTCAGACTTGCTCAGTTGGGAAACTTCTTTTTCCTCGAGTCTCCACTCCTGTTTTTCTTCAAGACACCAGTGCATGCCAGCAGAAGTCAACAAAACCTGAATCATTTACTCGGTTGGTTTCTTACAGCTGAAATTAATTGACTCACACTTGGTTTCTCTGAAGGTATCCAGGAGGTGTTTGCTCTCCTCTTGAATCCATCCCTCCATCCTCTTACGGCCCATCCCAAAATCTCTCAGGGTGGTGAGAGTGAACCTCCGGAGCTGACGCCAGCGTTCACCATTACTGATAGTCAGGCCTGAGAGAGACACAGAAGGAGTTCAAATTCATACTGAAAAGCTCCACATTCAGCAGAAATCTCTTAATAGTTTATACTTAATATAAAAAGTTCCTTCCTCCATTGTTGATCATTAACTCTGTACTTTTACTGTGTTTATAGTCTTTAAGCTAAAACATTATTGTTAGCTTAAAAAGTATTAGTGCTATAAAATAAATAACAAAGAAAATGATATTCCCAAGTCTCATATACAAAGGAAATAGATTTCCACATATTTTCAAAATATATGTCAGTCTTGTGAGATATTTTTATTTATAAATATATACACGATCAGGAATAACATTATGACCACCTCCCATTCTCAGCACTGCAGTAACACTGATGTGGTGGTGGTGTGTTAGTGTGTGTTGTGCTGGTCTGAGTGGATCACACAGCAGTGCTGCTGGAGTTTTTAAACATCTCAGTGTCACTGCTGGACTGAGAAGAGTCCACCAACCAAAAATATCCAGCTAACAGCGTCCTGTGGGCAGAGTCCTGTGACCACTGATGAAGGACTAGAGGATGACCAACAACTTGATTATATGTTTACACTTACTGGCCATTTTATCAGGTAATGCTACCTTGTATTTACTTTTCTATTGAATCAGGTAGCTCTGCAGTTGAGATCTGTAGCTGATCTTTTTCTCTGCATACTTTTTTAGTCCCCTTTCACATCATTCGTCAATGCTCAGGACCCGGACAGACCACCACAAAGCAGGTATTATTGGTTAACTCTCAGCACTGCAGAGACGCTGACATTGTAAGTGTGGTACTAGTGTATCAGAAACAGCAATGCTTTAACCACCTCAATGTCACTGCTGGACTGAGAATAGTCCACTGATGAAGGACTAGAGGATGACCAACACAAACTGTGCAGCAGCAGATAAGCTATCGTCTCTGACTTCACATCTAGGTGGACCGACAAGGTAGGAGTGTCTAATAGAGTGGACAGTGAGTGGACTCAAGGTTTAAAAATTCCAGCAGCACTGCTGTGTCTGATCTACTCATACCAGCACAACACACACTAACACATCACCACCACGTCAGTGTTACTGCAGTGCTGAGAATGATCCACCACCCAAATAGTATCTGCTCTGTGAGGGTCCATCGGGGTCCTGACCACTGAAGAACAGGGTAAAAGGGGGCTAACAAAGTATCAGAGAAACAGATGGACTACAGTCTGTAACTGTAGAACTACAAAGTGCACCTGTATATATATATATATATATATATATATATATATACACACTATATTTCGAATAGTATTTGCTTGTCTGGCTTCACACGCATATGAACTTGAGTGACATTCCATTTTTAATCCATAGGGTTTAATATGATGTCAGCTCACCCTTTGCAGCTATAACAGCCTCAACTCTTCTGGGAGGGCTTTCCACAAGGGTTAGGAGTGTGTTTATGGGAATTTTTAACTGTTCTTCCAGAAGCGCATTTGTGAGGTCAGGAATGGCTCGCAGTCTCAGCTCTAATTCAAATGTGAACATGTCTCTTTCATACATGAAAATGACCCTAAATTTATTCTAAATGTAAAATATAAAAATCTTATCATATTTGTAAATAATTTTTTGGAACACCTCAAATGCAGATAGAACCTTCTAATCCTGAGAACTTACTTCTGCTTTGTGTTTTATGGCTCTGGCTGGCAAGCCTTGAATAGAAGCATCAATTTTCTAGGAACATAAATAGTTTACTTTTTACTGTAACAGACAAACTGCATGTTTCAGAAAGTTAAATTTAATTCTTTCTGTAACATTTTTATGTCATTTTTGTTTTCTACTTATTTCTATGACATTTATTCCTTGTTTTATGACAAATCATCTTTTTGTTATTCAAAAAAGCATTGCAGATTAAGTATAAAGGTCAGTGCTAAATATTGTGTCCAGTGCAGAGGTCAGTTCTAGGAACCATTAGTTTAAGTTTCCTTCAGTTTAGTTGAAGACAGAATGAGGTTTAGTTTTATATCAGAAATGCGACTCTAATGAGCCAAAATGTCTTATTGTGAGAAAAAGAAGAAAAAGAAAAGATGGATGAATGAATGAAATGAATGTTTCTGCTGTAATTAAGACTGGTCAGTTCAAATGTTTACTATGTAATTACTTCTAAAGCTTAATATTTTTTTTATTTAAGACATTTTATTTAAGCTGTAAGAAAACAGAATGTGTTTCAGCAACACGTTTCATATATCAGAACCATCAACAAAGAAGAAGAAGAACCTTATTTGTCCTCTTGTGTGTATTTGAAGTGCGGATTGGTTCACAGAGAGAACCTTATAGAATTTGACCATGGCTACAGATACTTTTTGTTTTCTAGATAAAAAGTCCAAAAATGGACAGAAATGAAAAAACACTTCACAAGTTAAGACGTTGTCACAGAATAAGACGATGTGAATAACTTGATTTCAAGGCGATGATTCACTGCACATATATTCAAAAACATTACATACACTGCATAGAATTCGCTTCAGGGAAGTTCATCTAGGTGAACTTTAACCAGCATTTTGGAAGGATGAGTTAATGAAAAGAGTTCAAGTTGTAGAATGTAATAAACAAATAGAAGAGCTGCTGCTGCTTGTCTCTCACAGTTTAAAAAATAGTGAACTGAACTATGCATTCCCTCCAAAAACCTTATCACATCAAGGCCGCACATCCTCGCCTGGTTGTGCTAAACGTCGACGAAGGAAATAGCTGGTCGACCACCTGATGTGGCTGTGGCTTAAGCGGGATTTCCTAAAAATGCTCTTGAAAGCAGCTAACGCTAGCAAGCAGTCAGGAGAATACCAGGGTTGCCAGCTGTGTGAGGTGACTGGAGTGAGATTTTCAGGTTGTTGGAGTGAGACTGGAGTGCATATCCACTATTTAAAACATTAATTTGAACCACAGCGTGTAGTCATTAGCACATAAACTCATGGTTCTAAACTCTCTGGGGTCCATGAAGTCACCTGTGTATCAAATTTGATGTTCCTATATCTGTTTCTCTATCTTTGCAATAATACAGATAATAATACGAACATTTCCTGAATATGCTGCCCTTTCCACTCCATCTTATCACAAAATCACACAAGACTCACATCCGGAGTTATGAGCCTGTGAAGAGGGGCTGAGATTCACGTCGTCTGCGTCTCACTGCATGGAGCTGGTGGATTCGTGTGTGTGTCTGCATTCTGTGTGAAAGTGACCAATGGGCACTCAGGAAATCACTAAGGACTGACCGTCATGACAGAAACCCTTCATTCTTCATTCAGTCCGCATCGGTTTGCAGAAGTTTTGGAAAGTAGTGGATGAAGATAATGGAGCATTTAGATATGAAACATATGAGCATCGTGTTCTATGAAGGGGCTTTAAAGGAGGATTTAAGAAGAGATGAACAAATCGAAAGAATGACCTATTCATGGACCAAAGCTGCTCCTCTAACGCAGCCCAAGACAAACCTGAATCAAGCCATTCAATCGAAATATCTTGCACGGATGTGTTGTGAGCTGGGTTTGCTGTGAACTGCCCCATTGCCTGTTTTTTTTTCCAGGTTTTCAAACTACAACAAACATATCCAAACTTGTCCACAGAGGGCCGGTGTGCCTGCAGGTTTTAATTCCAACAAAGCACGAGGTCACCTGTTGAAATATTTGAAGACTAAGACCACCTGTTTAAACACGTGGAGTCAGTTGTGCTATGGTTTGTTTGGAGTGAAAATCTGCAGCTACACCCGCCCTCTGTGGATAAGATTGGACACCCCTGGGCTACAACATGAACCAAGTGGATGTCATCATGCAGAAAGAACATAAAATAGTCATGATGCAAGTTTCTTCTTAGCACATTGTGTTGTTTGATGACTTGAGATTTCTTTGAAAGTGTAAGAAAAGATCCAAAAACGTGAGTCTCACGCCAAAACCGAGAAAGTTGGCAACCCTGCTGACACTGCCAAAACCAGCATAAATGTACAGAGCTGAGCATAAAAAGCTTTGTTCTGTTTTAAACAACCCTGATAGCAAGATGATAGTAGCCCACTGTTGGCCCACTGAAGGCAAAGATGGTTGTCGTCTGGCATTTTGCTCAGCATTTTCTGGGCGACTTAATCAGTGATTAAGCAGTGTTAGACAAAATTCCATTTATCATCACTTATTATCCACTCACAGTCCAATTTACTCCTTTTTATTTCTTTCCTTTTTTAGTTATACTTTTTAGTTATACTTAAATTTGCTTACTAGACCATTTTAATCTAGCTCAGTGTCAGCAACAACATTTCCATAAAATTATTTTATATCGGTCCTGGTCATTATTTTGTTTGTAATATTTGTCTTAGTTTATTTTCTAAAGTCCCTGTGCATTAAAATCAGATTAAAAACTAGTTAGAGCTTGTATGCAGGACAGTAATCTGGGTAGTCCAAAAGTGGACAAGCAGTGGCAAACAGTCAGCGGGCAGCCAACCTTCTCAAGCTAGTGGGCCAATATATGCTGCTGTCTGGGGCAGATCTTCGCTGCTTTTCCAAGGTTTTTTGTGCTAATTGCTTGCACTATATATATATATATATATATATACACACACACACACATACACATACACACACTCACCGGCCACTTTATTAGGTACTGTTCAGTTGCTTGTTAACACAAATAGTTAATCAGCCAATCACACGGCCACAACTCAATGCAATTAGTCATGTAGAGGTGGTCAAGACGACTTGCTGAAGTGCAGACCGAGCATCAGAACGGGGAAGAAAGGTGATGTTAGTGACTTTGAACGTGGCGTGGTTGTTGGTGCCAGACGGGCTGGTCTGAGTATTTCAGAAACTGCTGATCTGCTGGGATTTTCACGCTCAACCATCTCTAGGGTTCACAGAGAACGGTCAGAAAAAGAGGAAATATCCAGTGAGCGGTCAGTTGTGGACAAAAATGCCTTGTTGATGTGAGAGGTCAGAGGAGAATGGGCAGACTGGTTTGAGATGATAGAAAGGCAGCAGTAACTCAAATAACCAACCAAAATCTCTGAGGAATGTTTCCAATGCCTCGTTGAAAGTCTGACATGAAGAATTAAGGCAGTTCTGAAGGCAAAATGGGGTCCAAACTTTTACTAGTACCTAATAAAGTGGCAAGTGAGTATATATGTAAATATATATATATATATATATATATATATATATATATATACCGATCAGGGATAACATCATGACTACCTCCTTGCTTCTACACTCATTGTCCATTTTATCAGCTCCACTTACTATATAGGTGCACTCTGTAGTTGTAGTTACAGACTGTAGTCCATCTGTTTCTCTGATACTTTGATACCCCCCTTTTACCCTGTTTTTCAGTGATCATGACCCCCATGGACCCTCATAGAGCAGGTACTATTTGGGTGGTGGATCATTCTCAGCACTGCAGTGACATTGACGTGGTGGTGGTGTGTTAGTGTGTGTTTTATCAGTGAATGTAATGGTGCCAGGCTAGGGACTGTCAGACTTACCGTAGCCTTTCAAAACTCTTTGAATGAAAGGAACAGGGGCTCTGCCTACGAAGTTGTCCGCATTGTCTACAAGTGCCTCCTTGACTGTCTCATAGCCCACCAAGACCACCGTTCTCTGGGCTCCCAAGTATGTTGTCATCACAGGCCCATAGGTCTTACTCCACTGTTGAAAGACATAGACATCACCAGCATGAACCAATATATCCTGCCTTACATATTTTACTTTGATTCAGCATCCCTAAACCAGCTCAGACTGCTTGATAATTATCTGAAGAGTTGAGCACATCATGCACCTCCACGACTTAGATTAGGAACCATTGGGCTCTATGTTATTTTGATGATCCACTGTTGTTGCTTTGTAGATGTTAACCTATTAAACTTAACCCTAAGCCCAAGAATCACTTCAAACCTATTCAAATATATCTACAGAGTTTAGTGAGTTATGCAATAAATTATATTCACATTTTCTTTCTGGTTGGACCGACTCAAACTGTGTTCACTATAAAGGGCTGCGCAATTAATCATATTTTTATTATCACTACGTTATTTGTTTCTACAAAACACACAACATTAAGCACTGTGATGACAGAAAGGGCTAAATTACAATACAAGCATCAACATGTGCATGATGTCAATATGACATGCAGAACGAGGGATTTAACCACTCTGCTACAGAGCCAATATAATAAACATACATTCACACAGCTCACACAGATTATTCTTAATCCTCAAGACTGTCATGCAGTGATGGCTACTGATACAACAAACCTGTATCACTATAAGGACCTGGATTTAAATTCAGACCTGTATAGAAAAAGCTGTTCAGAGAACACTGTTTTTCTAACAGCCATCCATCCATCCATTATCTTCCACTTCTCCGGGGTTCAGGTCGCAGGGGCAGCATCCTAAGCAATGAGACTTCCATTTCCCCAGCCACTTCCACTAGCTCTCCAAGGGGGATTCCGAGGCGCTCACAGGCCAGCTGGGCGATATAGTCACGCCAGCGTGTCCTGGGTCTTGCCCGGGGTCTCCTCCCAGGTGGACTTGCCTGTGACACCTCACGAGGGAGGCGTCTAGGAGGCATCCTAACCAGATGCCCGAACCACCTCAGCTGGCTCCTCTCGACGTGAAGAAGCAACGGCTCTACTCCGAGTCCCTCCCGGATGACCGAACTCCTCACCCTATCTCTAAGGAAGAGTCCAGACACCCTACGGAGGAAACTCATTTCGGCCGCTTTTATTCGCAATCTTATTCTTTTGGTCATTACCCAAAGCTCATGACCATAGGTGAGGGTGGGAACGTAGATCGACCGGTAAATCGCGAGCCTTGCCTTATGGCTCAGCTCTTACTTTACCACAACAGACCGGTAAAGAGCCCGCATCACTGCTGACCCAGCACCAATCCGCCTGTCAATCTCCCGCTCCCTTGTACCCTCGTGAACAAGACCCCAATATACTTGAACTCCTCCAATTGACGCAAGAGTCTATCCCCTACCCAGAGAGGGCTCTCCACCCTTTTCCGCCTGAGAACCATGGTCTTGAATTTAGAGGTACTGATTCTCATCCCGGCCACTTCACACTCGGCTGCAAACCGATCCAGCGAAAGTTGAAGTTTGCGGCCTGATGTCCCCAGTAGGACCACATCATCTGCAAACAGCAGCAATGTGACCCTAAGGTCACCAAACCGGACACCCTCCATCCCCTGACTGCGCCTAGAAATTCTATCCATAAAAATTATGAATAGAATCGGTGACAAAGGGCAGCCTTGACGGAGTCCTGCTCTCACTGGGAACGAGTCTGACTTACTGCCGGCTATGCAACTGATCCAACTCACCACCAGGTGGTGATCAGTTGACAGCTCAGCTCCTCTCTTTACCCGAGTGTCCAAAACACATGGCTGCAAGTCCGGTGACACGACTACAAAGTAAATCATTCAACTGCGGCCTAGGGTGTCCTGGTGCCATGTGCACTTATGGACATCCTTGTGTTCAAACATGGTGTTCGTGATGGACAAACTGTGGTTTGCACAGAAGTCCAAAAACTGAACACCACTCGGGTTCAGATCAGAGAGGCCATTCCTCCCAATCACACCCCTCCAGGTCTCACTGTCATTGCCCACGTGAGCGTTAAAGTCCCCCAGTAGGACAATAGAGTCTCCAGGAGGAGCACTTTCAAGCACCCTTCCCAAGGACTCTAAGAAGGCTGGGTACTCTGAACTGCTGTTCGGTGCATAAGCAGAGACAGGCGTAGGCGTAAGGCGTAGGGAAGCTACCCTCTCATCCACCGGAGAAAACCCCAACATACAGGCCCCGAGTCAAGGGGCTATGAGAAAGCCCACACCTGCCTGCCGCCTCTCACCATGGGCAACTCCAGAAAAGAATAAAGTCCAGCCCCTCTCAAGGAGATTGGACCCAGAGCCCAAGCTGTGTGTTGAGGTGAGCCCGACTATATCTAGCCGGTATCTCTCAACCTCGCGCACCAACTCAGGCTCCTTCCCCGCCAGTGAGGTAACGTTCCAAGTTCCAAAAGCCAGTTTCCGAACCCCGAACCGAACCCCTACTACTGCCCCTCCCATTGGTGGTGGGTCGATCTAACAGCCATATAGTGCATAAAAATGTGCTTATAGTTGCAGGCAAGATATTAATATTTCATTATTTTTATTTTGTGCTTTGCATAATAGTGAATGGTGCTTTTTTTTGCTATTTGCAATGCCGAGTTTCACATTAGATTAGAATAAATCCGTATAACTGTTCCTTACAAGAGGTTTGCACAACAGTTTACATTGCACTGCTTGTTCATTTATAGCCATTCAGGCTGTAGCCCCTGCTTTCAATAAATCAGATTGAACCATTTACGTATTATGTGCACTTGCGCAATCCTGCAGCCCTGCAGGAATTCTGCATGGCATTCCTCATTTAGGGTTATGCCACGCTTAAAATCACTGTGTGTGTCACAGTCACAGTAAGGCATTTGTACAGGAATTTCTGTATACATTAATGTTATGGCTTTTTTTGTACTTCCAAAGACTGCATGTAATAATTGGCCTCTTTTAACAAAGACAATGTTTTTGTTTCACTCGCAGGCAATGATTGAGCTTCGAAATGTATTTTTCTATGACACACTACTCATTGTTGCTTTCAATATTCAGAATTTTATCAGTTTAAAAAAGCTCTAGGCTTTTTTAAAAATGAAATTCTTAAAAGTAGAAGCTGATAAAAGAAACATTATGCAAAGTCTGGTTAAATGACATGTTTTGTTGATTTACTAAGTGGGAATAAGTCAACATGACCTTTACAGAGAACATACAATTGCTGTTTAACATATTGGGGTAAATATATAGTACAACATAAAATACAGCCAGTGCAAAAGTAATAGGACATTTTATATTTTAAGTTAAACTCAGCAAATAGATAGAAAATATGCAGTAAAATTAGCAGAAATATTTCACATTTGACTGTGTTCTCTGTAGAGATGTGTTAACTTCTTTTCACTTAGAAAATCAACAAAATATGGGAATTTGACCATATTTTTGCACACGACTATATGTTAAACACAACAAATACATAGTGTTACCAAACTTTTGCACATTTTATGTTTTTCCAATATGTTTAAATCAGCTAATAAACAGTAGCTGTGCACTAAAATGTGCAGAAGTGAATAAGTCTTCACATATTTTCACTCCGGTCAGAAAAACAAGCAAGCCGACCGCAGTTGTCCAAGCATTTGCATAAGACTGTATGTAATCAGTTTTCTACACATGACTAGACATGTGATTCCCACACGTGCAGCCTAGTAAACTCTGCTTCATCTCCTCAAAAGTAACTGTGTAAACATACACGCTTTCCTCTTACCTTCAGGAAGGTTTTAAAGGGCGCACGGCTGTCCATGGTCAAGATATTGCCAACTAGAGGCAGAGCCGGCGGCCCTGGGGGAAGATTGTAAGCCTTTCTTCTCCATCTCACCAACAAAAACAGCAGCACCACCAAGACCACCAAAGCAGATGTGCTGGAGATCTCCATGCCTCTGCTACAGAGACAATGATCACACTCTTCTTTATGGGCTGATCTGCTGCTTCTCAGGTCTGCCTGTTTAACTGTAGGGGTTTTATAACCTGTGGGGTGAAAGGCTTGGAGGAGGGGCTGAATGGGACAGAGGTGAAACATGTAGGTGCACCTTTACCTCCTTCCTGCGTGACTGGACCAACTCCAACTAACAACACAGCACAAATGCAGAATTCTGTGGCATGCAGTTGTGGAGCACTGACCCATTTGCAAGGACACCTTCATATAATCTTCTCAGCCGCTGAGACACATGCCACCTTTTTTGAAATATTTTCTTTGATCAACTGCTTTTGAACCATTCACTTGTGAACAGGGTTGAGATGTTTATCTTTAGAGGGAGTTCATTCAGCCATACTGGTCATTCTGAGGGCTTAAAGATATGCTAATTTTTATGTTTGTTTTTCAGGCAGCAAAGCCTTAAAGCAATCAAATGAAAACAACAGTATCTTAATCAACTACAGAGAGACCACCAGCACATTTAACATTAACTGGCAACCACTGGCATATTTATCTCAGCTTTCTGCATATTTAACTCAGTTACTGGAATATTTAGCGCAGCCACCCGCATATTTAACCCAGCCACTGCCAACCACTAGCATTATTTACTCAGTCATCAGCATATTTAACTCAGCCACTGGCATATTTATCTCAGTCACTGGCATATTTAACTGAGTTGCTGTCAGTTACTGGCTTATTTCACTCAGTCACTGCACTCTCCTTTAAAAACTGTACCCTCTTTAAAACAAAACAGCACAGACCAGCACAGAATTAACTGGTGTAGCTGGTCAACCCAGTATTGTTATGCTGGTTAACCAGCATACCAGCATCCAAAACACAGTGTATTTCCATGTAGTCTTTATTTCTGCAGGATTCAATGAATGATGAATCAATTAATGTGATAGAGCAGGTTTTAAGTTTATTAGAGCTGTAAACATTAGAAAAGTACAATAATAGAACTGTAGAATGGCACAGTGGAGTTTAGCCCGATCCATTCAAACCTTCTTAGCATTGCAGAAATAACCAAAAACTGCCTTTTGTAATGTGATAAAATCAAATAACATAAACTCAAGTGTGGTGTAGCAAAATAAAAACAAAAACACTGCCTAACCACTGCACTGAATTGACTGACAAAAGACTGATGTGCAGATGAGTGGACAAGCTAGCCCCATGCTAATGCACTAGTCTCAACATAACATACAAAAAATTGTGAAATATACATTATATACCTTATAAAACAAGGTAATGATTCTAAAAATAAAACAACCTTTACACTGTGGTGCTCTTATTGATCATAATAGCAACTTTATCTTCATCTGGAAGAGTAGGGTTTGCTACATTATTGTTAGCTTCAGTTGCGTTAGCAAGTGCAGACGATCCTGGGTAGAGTTAATAGCAGCTCCACCCGCCAAAGCTGGAAAACAGGAAAAACATCAGTAAACCTAATTAAATACTTACATACATTTGACTTTACAGCCTCAAAAGGTAAGATTATGCTGTTATTGCCAATATATTGTCTGTTATGACTGAATTGTAAATTATACAATAAATTGAAGTGCTTCCATGCTGACTGGTCCAGAAGAATGGTCAACCTTTATTTCTACAAACATTTTGATTGGGCTATTCTGAAAAGGCAACTTTTCATACAAGCATAATCAACCAACCAGCTCACCAAAGAGAGAAGGGTCATTCCACAAAAAACGTCCCCTTTTGTGTTCCTAGTGTTTAGATATATTTCACTTGAAAAATATGTTAAGGCCACAATTTATTTATATGTTAAAACAAGTTCATTTAAAAATTACATTGTCTTGAGCATTTTTCTTTTTTAAATCAGTCATATGGAGTTCCAAGCCGGTTCCACAGTCATGTGTAAATATGGCTCAGTGCCATATTTTGAGGTAAAAAACAAGTTTTTCTGCTATTTTAACTGCAATAATCTAAACATCACTATGAAATCTATGAATTAAATAACAAAGAAAACAAACACCAAATAAATGTTATAAAATGTATACTGAAAGATTTGATCCCCAGGAGTCGTGTCCCTGGTGTTACGACGTAACGAAAAATCTCTCATTTTGAAATGAAAGTCACACTGATGACATCACTCGACTTCCTTTCACCTGTTTTCTGAGGATCTATGAAGAGAAGCACACGGTGAGTCCACTGAGTCTTTCATTTCTCAGAGATTTTCTCATTTAGCTCATGATTTCATATGAAGGTTTTAGCTGAAGTCACTGGTGTGACCGACTTTATTCTGAAGTGATTATGAAAAAATAGAATACAAGTGGATTAAATGACATGTTTTAGTGGATATTCCATCCAGGATTGACAACATGTGGTTTGAGGCTCTGTAGCAGCCGTTTTGCAAAATGCACGTTTCATTAAAAATGTCTCTGGTGTTTCCTTTATTATGGGTAACACCAGTGACTCCTACTGACAGATTAAAAAAGTGGACGTTTCTGTAGAACGACTCAGAAATGTTTTTGCAGTCCGGCCTGCAGTTGTGTGTTCTATTTACCTGAGTCCTGATTGTAAACAGGCTTTGTTAGTTGGAAAACGACATACAAGACAAGATCAAGTCTTTAATCTTCCCATTAGTTTGGCATTTTGTGGAGTAAATGAACATAACGCTGGTTCTAACTGGGAACTGTTGCTGGGTGATACTGCTAAAAAATCAAATCACAGTATTTTCCAAGTATATTATGTCTTCACTGTGACATGATAATTAGGTATGCATTAGTCAATAAACCCAGTGAGTACTGGCACACCGTGCTTAAGTTTCTATGTATTTTGAAACGTTTTGTCAGTCCTAATCACAGTACACCAGTGCTTATCACGCAGCATTAGGTTCCTCTGGTTTTTTATTGTTTTGCTTTGTTGAACACCTTTATCCTGCAGTACTTCGGCAGTTCAGCGGGGGGTGGCGATGAGCTGGTACATGCGGGGCAGGTTGCCAAAGCTGCTTAGTTCGGGGGTGGGATCAATGTTGTCTGGCCCACCTGGACTACTAAGGGTGAAATGCTGCATCAGAGACACGATGAACATAAACAGCTCCATACGAGCCAGAGACTCGCCCACACACGACCTCTTACCTACAGGAGGAGAGAGGGAGGAGCAGAGTGTCACTGCAGCCAGACTCATCCTCAAAAAGGAAGCATTGAACACATTCATCGTTTATTTAGTCCTACTATTCACACTGCACATGAATCTATTATAAACTACACCAGAGATACCAAAGGTGCATGTTTTTGTTCAGGAGTAAGAAGTTATTAAAAGATAAGTAATCTACAGTTATTATCTGTTTATAGTAATTTCTTGTTTCATTATTACCCTTGAGATTTGACCACTACTTTTCAAATATAATGCATTCTGTGCCTTTATTCTAAGCTAAGAAGCTTTCCCAACTACTATGGGAAAAAACAGACTCCTTGAAATTATTTGAAACCAATTATATTGCACAGCACCAACAACATATTTGACGTTTATGTGACAAAAATGCAAAGAAAGCACTGGATTCTAAAATTTTAACAGCAGTTACAAACTGTGCTGTCCATTTTCTATTTATTTACTATTTTTTTATTAGAAAATTTATTCATTTCATTTTAAACAATCGTAAAAATAATCACAAATGAAATGAAAGGCAGCAGAAAGAAGACAAAAATCTTATATCTGCCCCTTTTTTCCCTGAAATTATTTCGAACACTAATCATTTATAGAAGACAAACTAAACAAAAACATCAGGTCATTCTCGTACAACAGTTCACAAAAATATACATTATACTATTTCATATAAAAAAAAAACAACTTTTATCATCCTTTTAAACACATGCATTGATCTAGCATTTTTAACTTCACTCTCAGGTTATTCCATAACCTTATTGCTTGAATTGAAGTACACCGCTCCTAAAAGTGGTTTGAAATTTAGGTTTTACAAACATCTCTATCCCCTTAAGATTATAGCAGCTCTTTCTCTTAACAAAATTTCATTGAATGTTTGAAGGTAATGTGTTTTTATGAGCCTTATACATTAACAATAAAATATTAAAGTCAACTAAATCATCGAATTTCAATCATTTCAACTGATAAAACAATGTATTTGATGGATGTGTGTAATGTTTTCTTGTGATAATTCTTACAGCTCTGTAGAACAAAAATAGAATTTGTCATTGTTTTGCACGCTTTCCCCCAGATTTCAATACAGTAAATCAAGTGTGGAACAATTATTGCATTATACGACATATACAGAGCTTTGTCATTAAATAGCTCCCTTACTTTGTACAACTCCGCAATGGATTTTGCGATTTTTATTCTTAAATAATTTATGTGGGGCTTCCATGTCAGCTTTTCATCAATGATGACACCCAAAAATATCACCTCACTGACTCTGCTAATCTCAATTTTCAAGTAAATGGACCTGATTATATGGGCTATTGCACCAATTTAGCACAAACTGGGGTCCAGCAGTGAAAAGAATATTTAGTATTTAGACCTTAGACATTTTGTTACAAGGACTATGTTCTGATAAATTTAAACCCAATAAGTTATATATATAATAAATTCACCATGTATAAGGTACTTCTTATTTGGAGGTGTATATAACTTGGAAAATAATATTCAGTGTTTTTGTTTGGAAATGTCTTTTTGATTTCTTTTACATTTCTAAATTTGTATTCTTTGAATTTTTAAATAATAATAATAATGATAATAATAAAAACTCCAAAAAAGGCTGTCCTGTTTTTAAGTCACTACCAGAACATAAAGAAATTTAGTCTGTAGGCGGAGTCTTATTTTAGAGCAGGAAGTGAGGATGCATCCCTGTCCCTCATGGCCACATGTTGAGCAGTTAGATTCTATTATTTTAAAGTAAATGTGTCCCAAATTCTAAAAATCAGCGTGGAACATTGAAAATGATCACTACCGAAACACCTAATTTCTGCAATTAAGCAAACTTTTGCTATGATATGATGATTTGATGTGTGCAGCTGTGCTTGCTGGTCATGTCTTAAAATGAGCTAAAATTATCACTGAAACTGTAATTGTCCCTGTTTTGGTAGTGACAAAATGGAACGTTCAATCATTTGTTTTAATAAAAGGAACATAATTAAGTTACAAGGTCACTATAAGCAAAGAGAAAGTCCAAGATCAGTTTAAAGTACAAACTGTGTTTTCAAATTTGAATCAAATGATTCATGAAGATCTTCTGTAGTGTCTGATTAGAGACTGCTCAGGTTTCAGGATTGATAAGCAGTGTATTGGCTCATCATGCTGATATCGTGCTATCTATAATTACTAAATAGTACAATAACAAAATAATAGAATAGTAAATAACACTCTAAATAAACAATGCAGTCACATTTAGCACACTGCTCTATTGGTTTCACACTGTCTTATCTCCAGGCTTTTAATTTTATTGTTCTGTTCGAAAATGACGTTCAATTATAAAAAGGTACAAATATGCACGTCTCATGGGAAAAACAACCATTACCAACCTTTGAGGGTACATTTATATTGATTATTTAAGCAATAGAACACTCAAGGCAGCGTGTTCTCATGAAATAACATCATGGCTGTGATTTGGTCAATGCTATTCGCGCCAACACACGACGTCAAGTGTTCTGTTGCTTTTATAAAACAGTTAAATAAGCAAGAAATTAATAAACTAGGCTGTAAACGTGGTGTTTAATATGTTTTAATATTCAGGTCCTTCCTGCAAATTATAGTTCCTTAACAAGCCGCTTGTTGCTACGTCAGAGTAACGAGCTCCGACCACTCACTGCACAGCCAACAGTTCGTTCTCCGGCTCCTTACACTAAATTCCCAAACAGTCGTCACTACTGAGCAGCTTTTCAGTCGGCAGCTGTGACAGAAAAACAGCTAAATAACCTGGAATCAGCCAGAAATGAACCCAATACCATTCACCAAATGTGTCGTCTGATCTTCAGAGTCGGACCAAATCAGACTGAGCCATAAAACTGCCGCAATATCAAGTTCAGCTCAGTTTGGTCAGTTTTTCCAGATCAGTATTAATGTTGTTTTGTTCCAGCCGGTCTGTAAAGCTTCTTACAGCCCATTTAGTTTGACGAATGGTACTGGGTTCATTTCTGACTGATTCCAGGTTGTTCAGCTGTTCTTCTGTCACAGCTGCCGAGTGAAAAGCTGCTCAGTGGTGACGACAGTTTGGGAATTTAGTGTCATCTCGTCTTCAGAGTCGGACCAAAACGGCAGTCATTCAAATGTGATCTTAAAAGTGTCCGTTTTCTGTTTGTGGCAAAGTAAGAAGTTAAAACGTTCAAATGGCTTGAGCATCTCCCACTGCTTTCAAACTTATTGCTTAGCAACGGCGTCTCAGCCGAGTGATACAGTGTTTGTGAAAAACCATGATGTTATGGTGAAATAATGGCACAGTTGGAACGCCTCTCAACTAATCAGCTTGCGTGGTCGGAACTAACTGTTGTATAAACCTTGATAAATGAAAAGTGTATCTTCACTGTACCTTTATTCTGACAGTGTACCAGCATTTTTCTCTATTAGATCCCTCAGATTCTGGTTTGACAATAGTAGCATTTACCTGCGGAGAAAGGTAAGAAGGCAGGATTGTTTCTGAATTTGCCCTTTGCATCCAGGAAGTTGTTTGGGTTGAAAGTCCAGGGGCTGTCCCACATTCCCTCATCCTTCAGAACAGAGTGCTGTGCAGGGGAATTATCACCGTACCCTGTAAGAATCAGATTAAAGTGACAGGCATCTGCTGACCTGTGTGCAAGCATACAATCTCAAAATAGATGGTTCTTCAAGGGTTCTTTAGTGAAAACAAGGGTTTATATAGAACCTTGAACACTCAAAGAACAGTTTGCATGCTTAAATGATTCTTTGCATGGTGAAATCGTTCTTCAGATTGATAGGGAATGTGTTGTATTTGGTTCTATAGAACCTTTTTCAAAGCACCAAAAAGGGCTCTGCTGTTGCAATGTCAAGCTTGTTTACAATAAAACTCTTTTTGGTTCTATATAGAGCCATCTTATTTAAGAGTGTAGGTATCAGTGAGGTGTGGGCTTTCTCATAGCCCCTCGACTCGGTGCCTGTATGTTGGGGTTTATGTTGTAAGGTGGGGGACATTGACTCAGAATGGGCCATGTTCCGCTCCTCCATTGTTGAAGCGGCTGACTGTAGCTGTGGCCGCAAGATAGTAGGTGCCTGTCAGGGCGGTAATCCTCAAACCCGGTGGTGGACACCCCAGGTGAGAGATGCCGTCAAGCTGAGGAAGGAGTCCTACCGGGCATGGTTGGCCTGTGGCTGGCAGGTATCGACAGGCCAAGCGATCTGCGGCTTCAGTTGTCACCAAGGCAAAAACTCGGGTGTGGGAGGAGTTTGGTGAGGCCTTGGAAAGTGACTTTAAGTCGGCTCCAAAAAGATTCTGGCAAAACGTCAGGCGACTCAGAAGGGGAAAGCAGTGTGCCACTAGCACTGTATATAGTGGAGATGGTGTGCTGCTGACTTCGACTGAAGACATCATTGGAAGGAATACTTTGAGGACCTTCTCAATCTCACCGACACGTTCTCCAGTGAGGAGGCTGAGTCTGGAGACACGGGAATAGGCTCGTCCATTACTGAGGCTGAAGTCATTAAGGTAGTTAAAAAGCTCCTTGGTGGCAAGGCTCCAGGGGTGGATGAGATCCATCAAGAGTTCCTCAAGGCTCTGGATGTTGTGGGGCTGTCTTGGCTGACACGTCTTTTCAACATTGCGTGGACATCGGGGGCGGTGCCACTGGATCGGCAGACTGGGGTGGTGTTGCCTATTTTTAAAAAGGGGGACCGGAGGGTGTGTTCCCTACTACAGGGGAATCACACTCCTCAGCCTCCCTGGTAAGGTCTATGCAGGGGTACTGGAGAAGAGAGTCCGGCTTATAGTCGAACCTCGGATTCAGGAGGAGCAGTGCGGGTTCCGCCATGGTCGTGGAACACTGGACCAACTCCTCACCCTCTCCAGGATTCTGGAGGGCTCATGGGAGTTTGCCCAACCAGTGCACATGTGCTTTGTGGATTTGGAGAAGGCATTCGACTGTGTTCCCCAGGGTATTCTGTGGGAGGTGCTCCGGGAGTATGGGGTACATGGCTCTTTGCTACGAGCCATTCAGGCTCTGTACAAACAAAGCAGGAGTTTGGTTCACATAGCCGGCAGTAAGTCAGACTCGTTCCCAGTGAGAGTTGGACTCCGTCAGGGCTGCCCTTGGTCACCGATTCTATTCATAATTTTTATGGATAGAATTTCTAGGCGCAGTCAGGGGACAGAGGGTGTCTGGTTTGGTGACCTCAAGGTCACATCGCTGCTGTTTGCAGATGATGTGGTCATATTAGGGACATCAGGCCATGAACTTCAGCTTTCGCTGGATTGGTTTGCAGCTGAGTGTGAAGCGGCCGGGATGAGAATCAGTACCTCTAAATACGAGACCATGGTTCTCAGGCGGAAAAGGGTAGAGAGGCCTCTGGGATAAGCTCTTGCCTCAAGTGGAGGAGTTCAAGTATCTCGGGGTCTTGTTCACGAGTGATGGTACAAGGGAGCGGGAGATTGACAGGCGGAGTGGTGCTTGGTCAGCAGTGATGTGGGCTCTTTACCGGTCTGTTGTAGTAAAGAAAGAGCTGAGCCACAATGCAAAGCTCTCAATTTACCAGTCGATCTACGTTCCTACCCTCACCTATGGTCATGAGCTTTGGGTAATGACCGAAATGAGTTTCCTCTGCAGGGTGTCTGGACTCTCTCTTAGAGATAGGGTGAGAAGTTCGGTCATCCAGGAGGGACTCGGAGTAGAGCTACTGCTTCTTCACGTTGAGAGGAGCCAGTTGAGGTGGTTCGGGCATCTGGTTAGGAGGAGACCCCGGGGAAGACCCAGCACACGCTGACGTGACTATATTGCCCAGCTGGCCTGTGAGCGCATCGGAATCCCCCCCGGAGAGCGAGTGGAAGTGGCTGGGGAAAGAGAGGTCTGGACCTCTTTGCTTAAGATGCTGCCCCCGTGACCCGAACCCCGGAGAAGCGAAAGATGATGGATGGATGGATGGATGGATGGATGGATGGATGGATGGATGGATGGACAGAGGAATTACTTTATCATGTTTTGCTTTACAATGAGCAAGTCCAATACCAAGAGAAAAAAACATCACTTGTGGAAGCTCTAGATATGTCACTGTCACAGTATTTAGTTCTAAATATATGTCACAGTGGGCTGCTATAAATGGTAAACAGTGGCTCTAGACCAGAAGTCACTACTGAAAGAGTCACTGTGAAACTGATACAAGGGGAAATACACTCACCGGCCACATTATTAGGTACACCTTGCTAGTAAAAGGTTGGACCCCCGTTTGTCTTCAGAACTGCATTAATTCTTCATGGCATACTTTCAACAAGGTGTTGGAAACATTCCTCAGAGATTTTGATTGGTTATTTGAGTTACTGTTGCCTTTCTATCATCTCTAACCATTCTGCCCATTCTCCTCTGACCTCTCACATCAACAAGGCATTTTCATCCACACAATTGCTGCTCACTGCATATTTCCTCTTTTTCTGACCGTTCTCTGTGAACCCTAGAGATGGTTGAGCGTGAAAATCCCAGCAGATCAGCAGTTTCTGAAATACTCAGACCAGCCCGTCTGGCACCAACAACCACGCCACGTTCAAAGTCACTAACATCACCTTTCTTCCCCGTTCTGATGCTCGGTCTGCACTTCAGCAAGTTGTCTTGACCACCTCTACATGCCTAAATGCATTGAGCTGTGGCCATGTGATTGGCTGATTAGCTATTTGTGTTAACAAGCAATTAAACACCTGTACAATGTGTATATGCTAACATATCTGTTAAAAGCTTTAAGTAAAATATGGAATGTCTTTAGGTTTTTAGAACCCTTTGTGAATGTTCTGTTCAGGGGCAAGTCAATCTACTTTAGCTTAGCACAAACTATCGTTCAGGTAGCTTCAACTGAGAGTTTTGACATTTATGTCCTAAAGTGTAGGCCCAGGTCTATTAGTCAACATGTGCCACTGGTAAGTAAGAACTAGAGCACTGCTCTTGGCTGCCGTGAAGGTATCAGCACTCTTACTTTAGGAATGGTGTAGCCTCTAAACGAGATGTCGTGTGTGGCATAATGTGGAAGGCTGAGAGGAAGAAAATCCAGATATCGCTGCACCTCATGGATTACTGCACCTGTGAAGGGGAGGGCCTTTCTGTCTTGCATTAAAGGGTTCCTCTTACCGATCACAGTGTCGATCTCCTTCTGCATTTGCTCTGATAGAACAGAATGGGAAAATATTAGCTCCAAAAATGAGGCCTTGTTCACACACTTTTACCCTGTTCTTCATTGGTCAGGACCCCCATTGACCCTCACAGAGCAGGTACTATTTGGGTGGTGGATCATTCTCAGCACTGCAGTAACACTGACATGGTGGTGGTGTGTCAGTGTGTTTTGTGCTGGTGCAAGTGGATCAGACACAGCGGTGCTCCTGGAGTTTTTAAACACTGTGTCCACTCGCTGTCCACTGTCCACCTTGTAGATGTAGAGTCAGAGACGATAGCTCATCTGCTGCTGCACAGTTTGTGTTGGTCATCAAATAGTCCTTCATCAGTAGTCACAGAATGCTGCCCACAGGACGCTGTTGGCTGAATGTTTTCCGTTCTCAGTCCAGCAGCGACACTGAAGTGTTTAAAAACTCCAGCAGCACTGCTATGTCTGATCCACTCAGACAAGCACAACACACACTAACACATCACCACCACGTCAGTGTTACTGCAGTGCTGAGAATGATCCACCATCGAAATTGTACCTGCTCTGTGAGGGTCCATGTGGGTCCTGACCACTGAAGAACAGGGTAAAAGGGGGCTAACAAAGTATCAGAGAAACAGATGGACTACAGTCTGTAACTGTAGAACTACAAAGTGCACCTATATAGTATGTGGAGCAGATAAAATGGACAAGGAGGCGGTCATAATGTTATGCCTGATCAGTGTATATGACCATGCATAGGACCACATAATGAATAGCGAAGCATCTCGATGGATCCCTGACAGCAATGAACGATCGTCTAATCAACTGTGCCATCAAAACAAATATGTTCTTCATCTCCTCTCCCGTTTGTTTATACGTTGTAACAAGATATATCTGATAAAAAAGCAGTAAGTGGCTGGTCAATGGAGATGCAGTTGAGACATATGGAAATGTCGAATGTACATCTCATTGTCCTCGGACACTGTCCAGGACAGATGTTAAGCTTCATTGCACAAAATAATAGAAGGATATTTCTCCTCTTCCATGCATCTAACTCAAGTTTAAGTCATACACAATCTGCTGTGGTACAAAGTCAGAATTTTTAAGATCAAAATCGACACAGACCCCACATGTGGTCCATGCAGGCAGGCTGCAGCCTCTCTGCTGCATGTTTTGAACATGACCAGCGTTCTACTGTCCAAAGCAAACAATCTTTAAGACCTTTTTTCTGGACAGTTGGAAAAGGACTAGAGCCGTATTCACTCATTGCATTAGATGTGGGGCCCCCGGCCAACACCCCTCTTTGTAGGGGGGAAATCAACATGTTGGTCTTTGCTCTTTCCTGGCCAGGACACTGATACTGTTTAAATGGAAGGACACTTTTCCACAGACAATCAGTCATTGGATCAGGGAAGCCATGTACCATCTCGAATTGGAGAAGATAAGATACAAAGTCAAACAAATGGCAGTACGTGCCACTAATAACGTTTTTGTCATTGTCAAAAGCAGAGATTTATGGCAGGTTCTGTGGAGCTTTTAAATTGAATTACAATTCACTAGTTCATAGCAATTAGATGTCATGATGAATAATTCAGCTTCAAGCAGTGAAGCTAGTCTTTTACTCTGCCTTGGGAACAACTCGACACTACCATGGGGTAGAATGGGGCTTGAAACTGCACCTGTACCCTTGGAGTCCTTGGGCAAGACTCCTAACGTTACATTTGCCTACCTTTGTAACTTGATTTAAATGTAAGTAGCTCAGAATAACAGCATCTACCAAATGCTTCAGATGCAGATATGTCATCATCAGATGCAGATGAGTTCCATCCAATTTGCCGGCTTGCGGAGCCTCCAGATCTCAACCCTGTCTAATATCTATAGGATGAGGCGGAAAGAACTGTCTAACCCTAACCCTAAGTCTGAGCAGCCGCCCGGGATGCTGCAAGTGTATTCGTTTTTGCATGGTACAGCATTTCTACATAACCCAACCACATAGCCCTGGTGGTGGAGGTGCAGCTATACACAAAGACTGGCACTCAGTGCTTCAGATGCAAGTGTTTCTGTGGATGAGTGTCATACCCTGTATATGTGTGTACTTTATAAGCAGCATCAGAGCATATCTGATAGTAGTGCTGGTGGTCTCGGTCCCAGCCACGAACAGATTGAGGACAGTTGACACCATGTTATCATAGTGGAACTCTGTCTCTGGACTGTCCTTTTCCTGTTATGGGAAACACACAAGGGCAAAGTTATTTGTTGGATCCAATTTGCATAAAAGTCTAGAGGTAGTTTACTATTTTACAAGCGTTCCTCTGTGATACTGTTTCTTCAGGATTGGCCACGTCTGTGTTTTTCTTCTGAGAAAATTACAGGTAGCATTATCTACTATTTTTAACTGAATGATCTGATCTTTTTTTTTATTAGTTCCATCTGGATATACAGGGAGATTCACTCGAAAGAGGCCCCGAATATTCTGCTGTAACTCCTGTTGGGATGAAGCAATCTGAACCAAAAAAAATTCACTACATACTTGGACGCATGTGTAATCGAATGCATTACATGCAATGCTGGAAGTGACCTCCGTTTTCTGCCAGACACACAGTGGTGGACATCATGCACTTGAGTTAAAGTAGAGACATGCAAGGTAAAATATCACTCCAGTAAAAGTAGAAGTTCCTCCCTTTAGACCTCCACTGGAGTAAAATTACAAAAGTATTTACCTTCAAATGTATTTAAGTATAAAGTAAAAGTACTAAAAGAGTAATTCTGGCTCTGATGTCCTGTTATCATTTTTATAACCAGACTGGCTTCATGAACTCATTTCAGGTGAAAGTCCTCCAGCGTCTCTCTTGGTAAACCAGTCTTTTAATAGAACGTCATTAATTAGTGACGCTGACGTCTATTAAAATGATCAGAAGCACAAAACACTGAAGGTAAACAGTTTCCATCAGGGAGAACCGAGTGGCTCTGAAATCACTTTTTACACACAAGCAAAGTTTCAGTTTCAGATTTATTTACAACTTAGTTCCAAGTTTAAGTTGAATAAAAACTGGCTTTAAACTCAGGATCACAGATGAGCTCCTTTACTATGTTGATCTGTAGGCGTCTGTTCATAAACATAAACCAGCCCAAACTCATTTACTATAAAATGAAACGGTGTTTGTAGAAATTCAGAAAAAAGCCGCGTCAGTCTCGACTGCATATGTGGACATATTTCTATATTGAGCTCTATTTACACAAAGTTAGGTTAGTTCATCATTTATGTTGAACAGACTCTCCCAAAGTTTTACGCTGCTGCGCTGACGTTGAACCGCGTGCTGCACTGGGTCGGTCTGACCAACAGGTCAAAACCAGCTCTAAACAAAGTGACCGCTGGGCCCTGATTGGTGTTCTTGCTTTGTGCTTCTTTCATTTTGACGTTACATTTTTATACACACAGAAACCAAAAGAAAAGAAGAACGGTCAAAAATTCACATAAACACACTCCTAACCCTTGTGGAAAGCCTTCCCAGAAGAGTTGAAGCTGTTATAGCTGCAAAGGGTGAGCCAACATCATATTAAGCCCTATGGATTAAGAATGAGATGTCACTCAAGTTCATGTGTGTGAAGCCAGACGAGCGAACGCTTTACCAATATAGTATAAATAAGTTTGAAATTTTTTTGAGCGTACTTTCACTTCTAAAGTATTGATTGTTATCCTGTGCTTTTGACCATATTTTAGGGAGCACAGCCAACTTAATCTGGTATATACTGAGAGACAAGATGTTTCTCCAGTGTTTACATGTGCCACTCCACATGCCACTGAAGTGCTGCATACAGGCAAGCAACCAACACAATTAGCAAAAGCCAAGGCCTTGCTAAAGCCCACCTGGTTCAGCCTGATGAGGAAGCAATCGATAAAGTCTCGTGGGTTATCTGGGTCCAGACTCTCCTCATGTGTTCTTATTTTTTCCACAATGAAGACCTTAAGTTCTTCCACTTCACTAAAGAGGGTCTGGTGACGGCCAGGCAGGTGTTCCATGAGCCAGGGGAACACATTGTATGCCTTTGAGAGGAGAACAAGTAAGTGAGCTTCTCTATTACATGACGGTAGAAGGGGATCTTTTGGAAGCACTTTCTTCTGCACTGTGTTCTTTTCCTTCTCACCTGTCCCCATGGGCTGCTGCCAAAGCGCAATATTGCAGTGATGACCTGGAAAAGGCGGAGTAAGTTGTTGTCTTCATAGCTGAAACGCTGACCAAACACCAATGCACAGATCACGTTGGATACAGCTCGACTCAGGTAGAACGTGGGGTCAAATGGAGCAGCTGCAGGAAGTGAGCAAAGTGGACATATGAGTCTGAAAACAAAACAGTTACTAAAGAAAAAAAATCCAACTTAATTTGGCCTAACATATTCTATTCACTTCTATTGTTCAACTAACTTAAAATAAATGAATCTAAACATTGATCCAGTTATTTTGGGTTTAAATCTACTTTCCTCACAGTTTCTTAAACATTTCTGGAGACAGAAGCAACTTCAAGGGTTCCTGAGTGATCCAGGGGTACCCACAGGGGGCCATACTGGTCCAAAAATACCAGAGGGCCGATTGGTAACTGAACTAACTTCACTGCAATTGCAAAATAGCCAGCTTATAGTTGGTTTACTGAAGACATGTTGGTAGACACTTTCAGGCGACTTACATTTGGTTACTTTGAGGCTGTTACGCAGGTGTTCACTCTCCTCCTGAATCCAGTGCTCAATCTTCCTGCGCCCCATCCCGAAATCTCTCAGCGTAGTGAGCGTGAAACGCCTCAGCTGACGCCAACGATCTCCATTACTGATGACTAGACCTGATGGGAGGGAAGCAGATTGAGATTACATGAATGATTGTTTGGGATGGATTCCTCATATAAACATCTAGCAACTGCCACTTGGTAGCATATCTGTATTTGCAATTTCCAGTGGTGGACAGTAACGAAGTAAAGTTTATTTGTTTTTCCATTCTGGGCGACTTTTTACTTTCACTCCACTACATTTCAGAGTCTAATATCCGACTTTTTCCTCCTACATTTTGAGAAATCTGTCGTTCCTTTTGGTTTCTGTGTGTATAAAAACGTAACATGTCAAAACGAAAGAAGCGCAAAGCCAGAGCACCAATCAGGGCCCAGCGGTCACTTTGTTTAGAGCTGGTTTTGACCTGTTGGTCATACCGACTCAGTGCAGCACGCGGTTCAACGTCAGCGCAGCAGCGTAAAACTTTGGGAGAGTCTGTTCAACATAAATGATGAACTAACCTAACTTTGTGTAAATAGAGCTCAATATAGAAATATGTCCACATATGCAGTCGAGACTGACGCGGCTTTTTTCTGAATTTCTACAAACACCTTTTCATTTTATAGCAAATGAGTTTGGGCTGGTTTATGTTTATGAACAGACGCCTACAGATCAACATAGTAAAGGAGCTCATCTGTGATCCTGAGTTTAAAGCCAGTTTTTATTCAACTTAAACTTGGAACTAAGTTGTAAATAAATCTGAAACTGAAACTTTGCTTGTTTATAAGAAGTAATTTCAGAGCCACTCGGTTCTCCCTGATGGAAACTGTTTAAATAATTAATCTTTTAGTACTTTTACTTCAGATACTTAAGTACATTTGAAGGGAAATACTTTAGTACTTTTACTCAAGTGGAGGTCTAAAGGGAGGAACTTCTACTTTTACTGGAGTAATATTTTACCTTGGGTGTCTCTACTTTAACTCAGGTACATGGTTTGTGTACTTCGTCCACCACTGGCAATTTCAAAATAATCAATTATTAGTTAAGGTATTCTTTATGCAAGTGGTTTTCAGTCCTGGACCCCATTTGAAACAAAGAATATATTGCAAATATATTTTTTAATTGATTTATTTCTATTGGCTGTTATATTTTTCAGTTGTATGTAGGTTTAATAATAATTGCAAGAGTGCTAATAATGGTCGCATGTAAATGTAGTCTTACCGTAGCCTCTCATAACTCGGTGCATAAAAGCAATTGAGGCTCTGCCTACAAAGTCATCTGCCTGGTCTACCAGGGCCTCCTTTACTGCATCATAGCCCACCAGTACCACCACTCTCTGGGGCCCAAGGTACACCGTCATCACTGGACCATAGGTCTTGCTCCACTATTGCAGAGGATAGCATGCACAGGTTAGATCTTTGTAGCACTGTGCTAGGCCCTAATTGGTCAGAAGCTTGGCCCTGATTGGTCAGAAGCTCCACATTGACTGGACAGATGCCAGGCCCTTACTGGTCAGATGCTAGGCCCTGATTAGTCAGAAGCATAGTACTGACTGGTCAGACTCTCAGGCCTGATTGGTCAGAAGATTGGCCCTAATTGATTAGAAGGTTGGCCCAGATTGGTCAGATGCTCAGCATTGGTTGCTTAGATGAAGTCTTAATTGGACAGAAACTCAGCCTTGAATAGTCAGAAGGTCAGCCCTCATTGGTCCGAAGATTGTCTCTGACTGATCAGAAGCTTTGTCGTGATTCTACAGTTGCTCAGCCCTGCTTGATCAGACACTCTGCCCTGTATGGTCATAAGCTCACTCCTGGCTGACCAGAAACTCAACAGAAAGTTTTGCCAGATTGGTCAGATCATCAGCATTGGTTGTTCAGATGCTAAGTCCTGATTGGACAGAATAGTGAGAGGCTCAGCCCTGACTGGCTAGATATTTGTCCATGATTGGTCAGATGTTTGTCCATGACTGGTTAGGAGCTCAGCCCTTGGTTCCTGATTAAGGAAATGCTCGGTCCTATTTGGTCATAAGCTCAATCTTGACTGGTCAGAAGCTCAACCCTGATTGTTCAGAAGTATGGCCCTGAATGGCTCATAAGTACAGCCCTGATTTTTCAGGAGTCTGGCCCTGAATGGCTCATAAGTACAGCCCTGATTTTTCAGGAGTCTGGCCCTGAATGGCTCATAAGTATGGCCCTGAGTGGTCAGAAGTCTGGCCCTGAATGGTTTATAGGTACCGCCCTGACTGGTCAGAAGTCTGGCCCTAAGTGGTCAGAAGTCTGGCCCTGAATGGCTCATAAGTACAGCCCTGATTTTTCAGAAGTCTGGCCCTGATTGGTTCATAATTACGGCCCTGACTGGTCAGAAGTCTGGCCCTGAATGGTTCATAAGTAAGGCCCTGCTTGGTCGTGATGTATCCCAGTAAAAAGTGATGCCCCATAATGAGACAGAAAATCCAGGGTTAGATTCAGCTAAGATTAAGCAGAAGAAAAGAAGAACTCCTCTGATACCATACTGATATACAGTGATGGACAGTAACTAAATAAATGTAATTATTTACTGTACTTAAGTAGTTTTTTCATGTATCTGTGCTGAAGTTTTTCCATTCTGAGTGACTTTTTACTTTCACTCCACTAATCTGAAGAAATCTGTTGTTCCTTTTGGTTTCTGTGTGTATAAAAAGGTAACGTCAAAACGAAAGAAGCCCAAAGCCAGAGCACCAATCAGGGCCCAGCGGTCACTTTGTTTAGAGCTGGTTTTGACCTGTTGGTCATACCGACCCAGTGCAGCACGCGGTTCAACGTCAGCGCAGCAGCGTAAAACTTTGGGAGAGTCTGTTCAACATAAATGATGAACTAACCTAACTTTGTGTAAATAGAGCTCAATATAGAAATATGTCCACATATGCAGTCGAGACTGACGCGGCTTTTTTCTGAATTTCTACAAACACCATTTCATTTTATAGTAAATGAGTTTGGGCTGGTTTATGTTTATGAACAGACGCCTACAGATCAACATAGTAAAGGAGCTCATCTGTGATCCTGAGTTTAAAGCCAGTTTTTATTCAACTTAAACTTGGAACTAAGTTGTAAATAAATCTGAAACTGAAACTTTGCTTGTGTGTAAAAAGTGATTTCAGAGCCACTCGGTTCTCCCTGATGGAAACTGTTTACCTTCAGTGTTTTGTGCTTCTGATCATTTTAATAGACGTCAGCATCACTAATTAATGACGTTCTATTAAAAGACTGGTTTACCAAGAGAGACGCTGGAGGACTTTCACCTGAAATGAGTTCATGAAGCCAGTCTGGTTATAAAAATGATAACAGGACATCAGAGCCAGAATTCCTCTTTTAGTACTTTTACTTTATACTTAAGTACATTTG
The DNA here is from genome assembly GCF_015220715.1 of Pygocentrus nattereri. NCBI lineage: Eukaryota > Metazoa > Chordata > Actinopteri > Characiformes > Serrasalmidae > Pygocentrus > Pygocentrus nattereri. The sequence goes on from NC_051229.1 coordinate 37,481,330, forward strand.
AAGGTAAATACTTTAGTACTTTTACTCAAGTGGAGGTCTAAAGGGAGGAACTTCTACTTTTACTGGAGGAATATTTTACCTTGGGTGTCTCTACTTTAACTCAAGTCCATGGTTTGTCTTCATCCACCACTGCTGATATAACTAAATGGAAAAGAGCCTTTTAACCAATCACAGTGTTTATAACTGTGTGCTTTGAACACCTTTGCCAATCACATTTTCAGATGGTTGAAAATAATGAAGACCAGTCTTTTGCCACATCACACTATTGATTCATCAGTGCACTTTTTAGTTATTGCAAGAAATGTCACAATTGCAATGTAAAGATAATACTAATGCTTTGTCCAAACTGTGCAGCCCTAACACACACTTTTATAATAGCAGTGCCACTGAAATCAGCTCCATTTCAGTAGACTTAAATCTTGGAAATGTAGCTCATAGATCTCGAGCTCATCTCTTACCTTGAGGAAGCTTTTAAAGGGTGCACGCTTGTTCAGAATGACAAGATTGCCAAGCAGAGGCAGAGCTAGTGGTCCTGGGGGTAGAGGAAGTCTGCGCATTTTACTTTTCCATCTGACTACCACAAGCAGAACCACCACCAAGCCTGCCAAGAACAATGTGTTAAAGATATCCATAATTATTCTCTAGACAGATTATTCACTGCACAAACTTCATATTCACTTTGTCATGTTTTTTTCTGCTTCTCTGCTTTCTGACAGCCTTTGTTTACAAGACTAGATTCGCAGCCGCGAGCCTGTTAAGTAGGAGGAGCAGAGTCGAGGCATGTGACTGATTTCCTGCAGACTGCAAGCAGAGGTCACCCCGCCTCTCCTAGTCCAAAACAAACAGTGAAATGTGAAGCTCTGGAATTTGTAGTTCTGACATGCGCCCAGCAATCTCAACGCTTACAGCCTTAGGACTTAATGGAACGGGATGCTGACAGGTTTTCTGTACTAGATTTGTGTTGGGTGGACATCAGAATCCACTGTTCACTGTATGTCCAAAAGTATCCAGACAGCTCTTCTATTGAGTGAATTCGGCTAAGGTCACAGGAGTTCACAGAGCTTGTATAATATCCATAGAAAAGCACTGACCAATAGAATATGATGCTATGGAGCAGCCATACATGTCTAAAGTCACCGTGTCCAGTGCCAAGCGTGGGCTAGAGGGGTATAAAGCCCCCAGCATTGGGCTGTGAAGCAGTGGAACTAGGCTCTCTGGAGTAATACCTTTGGGATGAGTTGGAGTGACCTGGAACTGACCATCCAATATCAGTACCTGACCTCACTAATGCTCAATCAGATCCTCACAATGTTCCAACATCTAGTGTAAGGCCTTCCCAGAAGAGTAGAGTCTGTTTCTGCAGCAAAGGGGGACAGACTCCATTTGAGAGCCCTGGTTGTTGTATTTAAACAATGCATTACAATAAAACTCTTATTTTATTCTTACGTGCTGGGTGGAAACAAAAGAGAACAACAGAAAAGAGAAAATGATCCAATCAGCTGGACCGAAGGCCTTACACATTACATGAACTACCAATGTAATTAGAAATCATGAATGATTAGGAACAATTAGAAATTTGATAGAAAAATGTCCTGCTGGAAGTTCCAGCTATGTTACCGACTGTGAATATGAGTCGTAGTCTAATCAGGTTTGGGTTAGTTGTTAGGAACGTAAAACAGCGGCGGCAGCTCTGTGGCAGGACTCTTTACTGAAGCACACAAGCTCAGATATATGAAAATGTTCATTACAAGATTTAGATAAAATAAATAGAATCTCTTTTAGAAAAGTGTCTGTGCTTAATCTAGAACGGTCAAAATTCGAAAAACCGTCACGTTAACTGCCATTAGTTTAAATCTAACATACTGCTAAAATCACATCAAATCACATAATAAAACCACATCTCTCCATTTAAGAGAAATGCTTGTATATTTCAGTGAAGTGTGAGCGTTCATAGAGGTACTTTCTGTTTCTTCCCAATCAAATTCGTCAGACATGCACATGTAAACCCGTTTCGGCATGTTAGTCTGGCTTAATCATTAGTTTGTTTGCGTGTAATAAAGAGAGAGAGAGAGAGAGAGAGAGAGAGAGAGGGAGAGAGAGAGAGAGAGAATTAAACCAGCAGGGTTTGGTTGTGTGCAGCGGTGACAGTTGCAGTAATCCTCTCAGATTACGAGAGCACAACATCTGGATTTAATGGTCTGGGCTGTGAAGCATTCAGACAATGTCACGCAGAGATTCTGGCCTGAAGACAGCACGCATATTTACCCTCTTTATCCTCAAGACATATATATATATATATATATAACACCACACATATATGATTCAAACACACACACACACACACACACACACACACACACACACATATATATATATATATATATACATATATTTAGGCTGGCAGAATGACCACTAGGTGGACATGTGATTTCAAAATTGGGTGTCTAAAGCCCCAGCACTGTTTACAGAGAAGTACCTGTATATTGTGACGCTCCCACCTTCATACTTCGCTGTGGGTGTGATGTTCTCATACACAGAACACTTATCATACATACACACACCCAGCTGAAGTATTACCAGAGTTCTACTTTTGTGTCGTTGGATCAGAGAACCTCCTGAGTTCCTGTGGAGTTTTGATCTGTCTAAATCCCATGTGTCAAACATAAGGCCCACAGTCCAGGTCAGGCCCACCACGCAGTCCAATCTGGCCCACAAAACTATTTTAAATGTTCTGTTTATATTAGCCTGTTCTACAACACGCTGCACTACAGTCCCCAGCATGCACTGCAACATAATGTATGCTCCGACTCTTAATCTATGGTACAGCGGTTACACCTCAGTTCAGCTCCTGGGAACATTTACATTTTGATTATTTCAAGTATTCATGTAATAATGTGTAACAGTTGTTTTGCTTTCAGGCCCTGCAGCTCTAGTTGAGTGACTGCTGGCCTCTCTCTTTCATCCCTCATCATTAGCACAAAGAAATATTGAGAAGTCACTTAATTAGGGTGTGGTTTAATAATAATGATCTCCCTGAGAACGTTAGGACGTTCCTTAAGCTTCACCTATGATTGCATGAAAAGGGCAACATCTTTTACAGCCAGACCAGGTGCCGTTTGCACAAGAAGCTTTTTATTTTCGGAGCACTAATATATAAAACTTGATGTTTACATACCACTGGGCTGGGATCCAGAACCCCCACGTGACCCAGAAGGAGAAATGCGTTTATATATGTAGACTTTAATATAGTGCCTGAATACTTTTACTCATCAATCTCTTTTTGTAAACACATTGTAGCACTGACCGCTACGGAAGAGGACAAACAGCTTATGCTCCAGTCATTATGATTTACTAGCACAACGCAGTCCTGGACTCATGTCCGCACTCTCTCAGCTTCCAGCTACAACTGACTCCAGTTTTTCCTGGCACCAAAACACACAGCTAGCAGGCCATAGAATAAACCTTGCATAGCTGCTGGCAAACAAGACCTCAGAATGTATAACATTTGCTGAACATGCTACAATATCTTTGTTTACATTTAAGAATATATAGTTTGTTGATATTTATGAGTATAAAGTCAAAAAACATTGTGTGTTATGTTTAACAAGTATAACATTAATATATATATATATATTATAATATAATGTTATTAATATATATTGTTAGTGTATTAATATATATACATACAATATATTTGCATATGTATATTATATATATTTATATAATGTGTGTGTGTTGTTGTTGCTGTATGTATGTGTGTATATATATATATATATATATATACATATATACTGACTGTCTTTAATACCTTAACACCTTAATTACATTATTTATTGTCTTTAGATCAAATCTGCCATGTCATCATCTCTCCCAGCTAACTCTGACATGTGTTTTAGAAACAGATGGACAAACTGAAGTGTCACAGCATTTATCAGCGTTTATTTCACTGCACTGCTCACTCACCTCTGTGCTCACACACACACACACACACACATCCATACATAACAGGAGGGCAGAGTTTATGAGCGGGAGAAATGAGGGGGTAGACTGGGACAAGATAACGAGTATAAAAGAAGCACAGAGGATTCCAGAACATACATTTCATTCAGTGCTTTAGGAGTTCAGTAGAAAAGTCTTTTTTCACTGCAGAAAAAAACACAGAAGACAGCAAGAGAAAAGGTTTCAACATCATCTGATCGGTCAACAACTTTCTGACAACTGCACAGTCATCACAATATAACAGCACAGAGGACAGGGTCAGCAGATTATCATCTCTGCAGTCAGAAGAGAGATCCAACGGCCATAATGCTGTCTACAGTCACAACAAAAATACTGCGCTGTGAATGTAGGCCATTGATCTGAATAGTCCTGGAAACATGTCCACAGGATTGGACTAAGAGACATGAATAAATGAACGAATAAATCAAATGAACTAAAATAAAAATCTAAATTAAATAACCTTCTACCAGAAATTAATGACAGCTATCGGACATCTTCAGAACCAGGAACGATAACAATAATATAGTACAGGCAATGAAATATTTTCAATAAGAAAACTTCTCATTTCTATGTCTTAAAGGGAAAGTCCACAGATTTTTCAAAGATTCTGCATAATTTAATTGGTTAAGAGAAAGGAGAGGGTCCGAATTGTTCACAGTGGTGGTGATAGGAACCAGGCGTCCTCCTCTACAAGCTCCGTAACAGAAAGTTATTATATGAAATGGTTATAAATTCACTGCCTGATGTCTGAGACAATGTTTTATGATAGTTTTTGGGTTTTAATAACTATAATAGTCCCTAAACAAATCTTATTTATTTCAGATTTTCCACCATTTTACCATCATTAACATTCCATATAAACTCAGAAGACTCGTGTAGGTTCTCTGCTGGTTCTGGATAGTAAATAAAATGTCTATATCTGTGTTGTAGTCATGGCGACCCCCAGTTCCTATCACCACCACTGTAAAGACATCTGAACCATTTCACACCAAACCGCTCTGAATCTCTCTGATTACATTTCAACTACTAAATTATGGACAAAATGTGAAAAAAAAACGGGTTTAGATGTGATAAGTTACTGCATACAAACAACATTCATTAAATCATTCATCATTCTTTAAGAGTTTAATTCACTGCATGATACTGACCAGATTGCATACTTTATCCAGTCTTTAGCATCACGAGGCAGGCGAGCTGCTCATGGTCAGAAACAGTGAACAAATTAAAACAGCACCTGCTCACTTTGGCTGTATCAAAAATGGCATACTCCCATATTAAATGGCAGTGTTGATCCTTGCCTGTTACAGTTGGGCCTTCAGTTTGGGCAGTAAAGGTCAAAACCTGGTCAAGAAATGAGGAATAAACACCTTCACAAAATGCTAATTTCTGCTAGTGCCCCTATTAGGTTTCCAATAGTATATTAGCAGTAGGCTAATAGTGGTGGGCATGAACATTTTTTGGCCTAGACTGAAAGTAAAAGTATGTATGGGTTGTATGTTTTATTTGAAGCTTGTAACAGACATTAACATGTATCTGAGCTTGTATGCATCAGTTTCACAGTGACTCAGTGAATAGTTCTGCATAGAGCTGCCGCTGTTTTATGTTCCTAACAACTAACCAAAACACTGCTTAGACTACGACTCACATTCACAGTGACTGATCCTTCTGGAACTTCAAGAAGGACCTTTTTCTTACCAAATTTCGAATTATGTTGGCAACGTGTAAGGCCTTCAGTCCAGCTCCTGAAGCCCTAAACAATGGGAGAGCTCACTCTGCTGTATCCATCTAGATACCACAGAGAGAACAATCCTGATTGGATCTTTTTTGTTGGGTATTTCAAGATTTAGTTTCCAACTAAAACTTAACAATGAAATTAGTGTATTACTACAAGACTCAGAAAGATTACATCTAATAAGCATGAGGATTATATTAAATTAAAAATTGTATTTTTTTTCAGTTCCCAGAAATCATAACCGCTTCTCTGAAGGCCCTGAGGGCTCCCTAGTGCTAAAGAGTGAAAAAAAAACACCATCATTTGTTCTAAATTCATTAGAATAGTATATGTAGTATTTATCATGTGTTGTTTTGTATGCAGCCTCGCTTTCTAGCCAGGCAGCTCCTTCATTCACTCAAAAAGCAATGTGGGTGCATTAAAGGTATCCCGCTTATTTTCAACCTGATCTGTATCTGCTGCATCTGTTTCACACAGTCAGATATCACAATAGCCACGTTTACGTGTAGCCTAACAATCCATTAATAGTCCGACTAATAGCTCAACAGAATTCGTCCATGTAAACACCTCAATCGGAATAGTCTAGTCCTATTGAGGCCATTCGGAATACGGTTTCTATCTGATTGAACGAGGTGGGTAATCCTGTAAGTAATCTGTTACATAGAAGAATAATATCCGTGTAAATGCCTGTATCTGATTACATTCCCTATCGGAAAGTTTAAGTCCGTTCTGCATGTGCGTCCCGTCATAGCGAAAGGTTTAAAACGTTCAACACGGCGGAGCAGAAACTGGTCTGCAGAGGAGACGAAGTTCATGCTCTGATCTTTAAAAGACGGCGGTGGGACGGACGTCCAGCTTATGTGTCTCAGAACACGACGTCTTCCTCTCGGCCTTCTTTAATAAGGACGTGTGAGGGACGTTTTTCTGAGTCTGACGTCATTTTAAAGCATTTAAAAACACAAGCACTGCTCACTGCTGCTCATCTCACTCTGACTGGACCGCACATGATGCTGGTTGTCATGGTAACGCCTACATTAAGTGGTTCTCTATGCATGCCCGTCATTTTGGATCGGATTACTTGTAGTGAGCATGTAAAGAGAGATTCTCCATCAGACTGTTAAATAGAGTGAGTATAAACACATCAGGCCTAATCTATAATTGGAATGAATTTAATCAGGTTGGCAAAAATCTTTGCATATAAACACAGTCACTGATTTTGATTCTGTTCCTTGAGCTGAAAACCCAACGACTCAAAATTCACTTATAATAGACCCTATTGGGCAGCTGCTAAATTCATCACTAACTTTTTAACTTTAATAGCATAGATGGGATGAAAAACACTGGCATAATGTCGTACCAAAGAAAAGTTTATGAAGTTATAAAGTTTAATGCAACTTTTGAACATTTTCAAACTTTTTTTAGTTCAAATGTTTTGCTTATATGTATGGTGATCAGACTGAGCTTGTGAAAACACTGGTTGCAATTTACAGTAAATAGTCTTACATCTAGAAAACTTGTCTCATCTCTGAAAGAACAAATTAAAGTAATTGGCAAAACTTTAGGCGCCCCTGGTCAAATAGCATGTTGTACATAAGTAAACATTCTCTACAGAGAACACACTCATGCACATTTTAATGCACAACTACTGCTTATGTATTACTTTTAACATACGGGAAAAAGTTCTGGTGCATTTTATATTACAAATCTTTTTAGCCAATATGTTAAAAAAATGTGCTCTGAAATTCAAAATCAAGATGTACAAAGTTATAAATATCTGAATAAATATGGAAAAATCATAAACATGTTTATACAAATTTAGCAGCTGCCCAGTGGTTTCTGTTATAAGTGTTTCAAGTCAAATTTTCTGTTCTTTTCTAAGCGAAGGAAACATGTTGAAATCGTTGTCCATGCAAATCGACTGTGTGCTGATGGTGCAGCATATCGCTGCTGTCGGAGGAAAACCTCGTATCTCCATTTTTGATGGTTTTTCAGTTTTTGACATCATATGAAAAAGCCTGTTGTCCTTTACATTGTTTGTAAATCTCATGATGAACGGGCTAAAAGACTAAAAAAGTAAAGTAGGTTTTTTTCCTTCTCCTGTAAAGTTACCATGTTACAAGGTTTTCTTCCAACAACCACGATATAGAGATTCAATTAAAAAACGTTGGAGTTCCTTCAAGCTGGGACATTCTTCAAACAGGAACTGTCCCTGGAAAACTGGTTAAATCAAACAGCATAAACTGCACATAACCAGTGCAATGACTGCAGGCCATTTACACCTGTTGGCTGCAGGTGCAGCACCTCTGTGTTCTGCACTGACATAAAATTTGCAGTATATATTATGTACTTTCAGAACGCAAATCCTCCGCAGTCAAAAGCATCAAAGTCGGAGTCGCCCTCAAAGTCGAAGCTGTTAAAATGAGGTGAGTCGACTGCCTGGCTGCAGGCGTGGTATGAGGTGCCCCCTCCGAGCTCTGAGAAAGCCGTGGAGTGGGTGATCTCCGGGGCCCGGGCAGCCATGCCGGAGGAGGGCGAGCAGGAGTTGAGGTAGCCCAACGCCGATGAAGCGGCGGCTCCACCCATCAATAAGCAGACCGCCCTGACAGCACGGGCATCACTGCTGTTGCCATGGCGCAGGCAATCATTGGAGCGGTGGGCCGGGACCACCGACGGGCTGCGGCTTTGGCGCTGGCGTACACTGCCTAGAAAATACAGTAGATACAAGAGTCTCAGTCAAAGTTACTAGGTGGTTCTCCAAGGGTTCCTTAGTAAAGACAACAGTTCTATTAACACTCAAAGAACAATTATAATGCTTAATTGTTGTTCATGGTTCTATATAGCACCAACAAAGGTTCTGCTACTGTTACAAGGTCAAGTTTGTAACAACAGAAGACCCCTTTTTGCTTCTATATACAACCCCAATTCCAATGAAGTTGGGACGTTGTGTGAAACATACAAACAGAATACGATGATTTGCAAATCCTTTTCAAGCTATTTTCAATTGAATACACTACAAAGACGAGATATTTAATGTTCAAACGGATAAACTTTATTGTTTTTTGAATTTGATGCCTGCAACACGCATTAATGGGGCCTTCACAGATGTGCAAGTTACCCCTGCCATGGGCACTAACACCCCCCCACACCATCAGAGATGCTGGCTTTTGAACTTTGCGCTATAAACAATCCAGACAGTCCTTTTCCTCTTTGGCCCGGAGGACACGACGTCCATGATTTCCAGAAACAGTGTGAAATGTGGACGCGTCAGACCACAGGACACTTTTCCACTCTGCGTCAGTCCATCTCAGATGAGCTCGGCCCAGAGAAGCCGGCGGCGTTTCTGGGTGGTGTTGATATGTGGCTTCGCTTTGCATGGCAGAGTTTTAACCTGCACTTGTAGACGGAGCGACGAACTGAGTTCACTGACAGTGGTTTTCTGAAGTGTTCCTGAGCCCATGTGGGAATATCCGTTACAGAATGATGTCGGTTTTTAATGCAGCGCCGCCTGAGGGATTGAAGGTCACGGGCATTCAATGTCTGATTTCTCCAGATTCTCTGAATCTTTTGATGATATTATGGACTCTAGATGATGAAATCCTTAAATTCCTTTGCAATTCCTTGAAACGTTGATCTTAAACTGTTGGACTATTTTCTCACGCAGTTGTTCACTAAGTGGTGAACCTCGCCCGTCCTTGCTTGTGAACGACTGAGCCTTTCAGGGATGCTCCCTTTGTACCCAATCATGACACTCACCTGTTTCCAATCAACCTGTTCACCTGTGGAATGTTCCAAACAGGTGTTTTTTGAGCATTCCTCAATTTTCCCAGTCTTTTGTTGCCCCTGTCCCAACTTCTTTGGAACATGTTGCAGGCATCAAATTCAAAATGAGTGAATATTTGCAAAAAACAATAAAGTTTATCTGTTTGAACATTAAATATCTCGTCTTTGTAGTGTATTCAATTGAATATCGGTTGAAAAGGATTTGTATTCAAATCATCGTATTCTGATTTATTTATGTTTTACACAACGTCCAAACTTCATTGGAATTGGGGATGTAGAAGTCTTTTCAAAAAGGTTCTATACGGAACCATGTGACACATTCTCCATCAATCTGAAAATCCATACAAGGAACCCTTTAAGCATGCAAAGGGTTTTATGAGTGTTCATGGTTCTATATAGAACCACTGATTTTACTAAAGGATCTTTAGTGTGGTTTTGGTTCTATACTGCAGCGCACTGCATTTGAAATGACTACCACCGCCAGGTTTATGTGATCTATCCAGGCTCCACCCACAAATGCAGCTACTGTTGCTAGCTCAACAGAACACAGTTAAAAATCCCATTTACATTATGAAAAGCTTAGTTTTTATGAAAATACATACATTATGGTAACAGATTACTGTAGGGTGCTGTTTATTAGCCTACATGACACCTACATAAGCTTATCATGACAACTGACACAACCCTACATAAATACTTAGAAATGCTTATTTCAAGAGGCGTCATCCATCATAAAGACTACTTTAGCAAATTTCGATCAAAACTGGAAAACAGAACCTTCATAGCGAATGACGCCTATTGGACTAAGCATTAATAAACATTTACGTATGGTTATGTCAATTGTCATGACAAGCTTATGTAGGTGTCATATTTGATACTAAGAAAGCTGCAGTTGCACAGTTCATCTTGGCACAGACATCTTTATTGAGAGGTATGAATTGTTACACAAGGCAGGGGGTTCTAACCCCCCCCTTCACCCCTCATTGCTCACCAGCAGCTCAACAATGAGTCATTTCACACACACAAAGACCAAATAAAATATTTTGGAATATACTTTTTTTATTCTGTGACTAAAATATATACAAGATTTTCATTCTGCTGGTGGAATGGCCACTAGGGAGCACTGCATAAAGAAGCTACTACCACAGCCTACACTGCTAACTACAGTAATACAGATTAATTTACTCTAAGGGGCTTGTTAGCAACATTTTCCCTGCATCAATTAGTAACAGCGAAGAAAAGAGACTTAGCCAGCAGTGCTAAAACCGCTAAAGCTAATATTTCTAAAACTTTGGTTACATGACAATAAAAAAGTGTGACTTTTCACTTTTTATGTACTAAATGAAATAAGTTTTAATTAATAAAACAACATATTGAAAACTTTAAACAAAATTAGCTTGTGCGCTGACACGCACAATGACCTTTAGGACGATAAAACGGCTAAAGCTTCGAGGACTGTGGTCTATTTCAGAGCTAGAAGGCTGAATGGCCAAGTTGGTCGGTCTGTCCCAGAACAACCCCATTCAGCTTCTAGACAAGACTGAAACAGGTAATGAAAGCAGCTGCATTACAGGCCTGTTATTACATGAGGGCCTGTGTTTATGGGAAGTGATCATGAGCAACATTCTGCACTTTACACAATACAATTTGCCAGATTACAGCAGTAAAATGACTGTCACTGAGCAAATACTTTAGATAGATTGCATGGTATAATCCAGGGGTCAGGAACCCAAGTGGTCAGAAGAGCCATTTTGTCCCTTCAGTAAAAATTAAACCACTTTGTGAGCCACAACATTTTATCCTGCTTTTTCCATCTAGGCTGTAAATATGTTTCTGTATGTGCTGATGTGCTAGTATAGGCTAAAAAACGAAAACGCAGACTTACTTTGCTCTGCTTTAAGCTTTAGCTCAGCTATAGCTGCTTTTCTCGCATCTCAGGCAGGAAACTTTTCCTCAAAAGTGGAACAGTTTCTTGTAAAATGTCTCTCAACATTCGATTATATGAGGCTGAAGTCGATTCTCTGATGCAGCTTCTTGTTTGAGTTCTCCCATTTTACCTTAAATGGTGCCTGAGGCGCCAGACTGTAACTGCTGCACCATTTAAGGTAGAACTGAAAAATTAAAACGAGAAGCTGACTTCAGCTTTGCGACTTTTTAGTGTTTGATAGATTCTCATTGCAGATTAAATGTATCAAGAAACAAGCTGAGTTCTTAGAAATGCAAATTTGCCTTTGCCTTTTCATTATCTACTAGCTAGGTGGGATTGTTGTCTGCATTGCTATGGTGACCAGCAGTCTGTGCTGATCTTCAGGGTTAAAGGGTGAATTAGCAGTTCTACATTAAGTTCAACGATCAGCAGAGTTTTATTTTACTGTAAAGGAGGAATATTTTATTTTTGCCTACTAATTTGATTCTGCTGTTGAGTCGCAACAGGGCAGTAAAAGAGTCGCAGGTTGCTGATCAGTGCTGATTATGTTAATGTACATGTGGACACCACCTCCCACAGTTATTTTGTCATGCATTCTGCGAAGGAGCGGGACTTCATCTCCCAGAGTGCTAGGGGAGACCACGTGATCGATCACGTGATAGGGGACTCAGCCTTTGAAAACTCCAAACCCCAAGATTCTCAGACAGGTCACGTGGTTTCCCCATGCACCTATCAGCGCTCTCAGTCACCGGATTATTGAACTCTTCACCTGATGCTCATCCCCTGCTAATATTTAAGCAGGGATTCCGGTTGAAAACTTCGCGAAGTATTGTTTAGACAATCGCTGAGCGTTCTCTGATTCTGTTATTCTGTATATTTTGTTTATCGAACCTTGGACGTATTTTCCGTGTATGATTTGTGTTTTTGCCCCTTGGATACTGTTGCCCTGTTTCGGATGGTTTCTTGTTATCGATTACTGGACTGGATATTATACTGTGAGTTGTGTTTTTCCCTTTGGACTGAGTGGAAGATTAAAGTCACCGCACTTTATCTGCGAGCGTCTGCCAATCTGTCTGACCGTCACATATTTAAGCCTTTTTAGTGGTAACTTGCAGCCGTAACGTGCAGAATATGCTTCCTTTGCACTGAATTCTCAACATTTTTGCCTAATTCAAAAATTAAGTTGTAAACAAAGTAGTTTGGTGTTAAATCCACTGTTTTGGAGAAACCTACAGAGTCAGAACTGTTCACAGTGGTGGTGATAGGAACCAGACGTCCACCTCTAAAAGCTCCCTCACAGAAAGTTCCTACATGAACTAAAAAGATGTAAACAGTCTCAATCTCAAAGCCTCAACATATAAAGCTCGGAAGACTCGTGTAGGTTCACTGGTGGTTTTAATAGTAAATAAAATGTCTATATCTGTGTTGTAGTTAGGGTGACCCCTGGTTCCCATCACCACCACTGTAAAGACACCTGAAGCATTTCACAATAGAATCTCAAACAGTGAGTCATGCAGAAACAATAGTACAAAAAACATAGAATTCCCCTTTAATGTTGCATTGAAGTGGTGTCAGTTAATGAGTTTCCCACCAGGAGGCACCACATGATCGTCCTTCAGTCAAGTACATTAACACTGTTTACTTCCCACATGAATCATGTGATCTTTTCGTTCCTCCTGGGATGAAAGTGCCAGTTTGCACCTGAAAGCAGCGCTTTGTGACCCACCTCTGCTTCTGAACGAGTTCTCTCTGGATTGGGTTCGTGGGGAGTTGAGTGGTTTGTCGCTGAAGTTGGGGGAGGGGGGTTCTTTCTCAGTGGGGGTGTCTGGCAGGGGGTCTCTGTCAGTGATACAGGGGACAATGCTTTGCTGTCGCTGCAGGGTCAGCGGTGATGTCACACCCTAATCAGAAGAGAACAGATATGCTAGAAATGCAATAAAAGCTTGTATATACTTTATATAACTGACTATTATACAACACAGAGTGATCAGCCATAACATTAAAACCACCTCGTTGTTTTTACGCTCATTGTCCATTTTATCAGCTCCACTGACCACAGTTTCACTTCGTAGTTCTACAGTTACAGACTGTAGTCCATCTGTTTCTCTGAATACTTTGTTACCCTGATCTTCAATGGTCAGGACCCCCACAGGACCCCCACAGAACAGGTGTTGTTAGGGTGGTGCGTCACTCTCAGCACTGCAGTGATACTGATGTGTCCACTCATTGTCGGTCCATCTTGTAGATGTAAAGTCAGAGACGATAGCTCATCTGCTGCTGCACACTCTCTGTTGGTCATCCTCTTCATCCTTCATCAATGGGCACAGGACACTGTTGGCTGGGTGATTTTGGTCTCCAGTCCAGCAGTGACACTGAGGTGTTTAAAAATATTCAGCAGCACCACTGTGCCTGATCCACTCAGACCAGCGCAACACACACTAACACACCACCACGTCAGTGTTACTGCAGTGCTGAGAACGATCCACCAACCAAATAGTATCTGCTCTGTGGAGGTCCTGTTGGAGTCCTGACCATTGAAGAACAGATGGACTACAGTCTGTGACTGTAGAACTACAGCGTGAAACTATATGGTCAGTGGAGCTGATCAAATGGACAATGAGTGTAGATACAAGGAGTTAATAGTATGGCTCAAAGCAACATCAGCTTGGTCACTGTTCAGCTAACTTTCATAAAGTTTGTCCAGAGGCTATGTTGTCCCAGGTGGTTGCTAAGATGTTGCTAGGCAACTGCTATGGAATCCCAGAGGGGTGCTAAGGTGTTACTACACTGTTGCTGTAGTATCCCAGGTGGCTGACAAGATGTTGCTAGGTTATTGTTTTGGAATCCCAGGTGGTTGCTAAGATGTTGCTAGGCCATTGCTCTGGAATCCCAGATTGTTGCTTAGGTGTTACTACTCTATTTTTATAGTATTCCAGGTAGTTGCTAAGATGTTGCCAGGCCATTGCTACAGAATCCCAGATGGTTGCTAAGGTGTTACTGCACGGTTGCTATGGTATCCCAGGTGGTTGATAAGATGTTGCCAGGCCATTGCTATAGAATCCCAGATGGTTGCTTAGGTTTTACTACGCTGTTGTTATGGTATCCCATGTGGTTGCTAAGGTGTTACTAGGCTGTTACAACAATATCCAAGGCCGTGAAGACTCACCTCTTTGACTTTCCTCAGTAATTTCAGCCATTGACTGTGGATGAAAGCATATCAATGAAACGTCAATGCAAACAAGCAAGAAAGAGAAAAAAATTAATCAGAATTCAGTTTTGAATTCTCTCTCTCTCTGGGCCAGATGTGCACACGAGCACAGGCACAGCATAAAATGGGCTTCGGATCAGGTCATAACAGGTGCCAACAATGTTCCTGAAATTAATATTCGACTGTCAGAAGAGGACCCCAAACTGCACCCAGGAATGCCTACTAACTGCAACAAATTTGAGGCAAAACAGAAAACAGGAGTTCAGTAATTCATGATGTTAATAAATACACTAATAAATGATGTTTTTCCCACCTGGACAATCTACAGGGGTGTAATTCTACAATTTGTGAAGCAATAGTGCAGACTGTGAGCACATACTGTGGCCTTACCATAGCATATTTTGTGCTGTGTCATCTCACACAAGCACATCTGATCCTTAACAGTGTTACTGTGATGGTTTTCCTTTTTTTCATTTGACTTATTTTTCAACATTTGTAATTTACTTTTACTACGTGGTATCTAGAGAAAGTGTCTTACTCTATTGGTAGATAATGTTGCTTCTTCCAAGAATTATTTCTTGAAAAAAATTCATAACATTATCTGCATTATTTCTTGAAATGGATTCAGGCACCTTGATCCCTCAGATGCCAATGGATTCAGGCACTTTCATTAAATAAAATAAAGTTCTAGTGAAACAAGAAATATAATGAAACACAGCTGATAAGGCCTATTATTAGAACAATGTGGGCGTGGCCTAATATTCTAATGAGCAGTGTGACTGACAGCCCTCAGTCAGCCTGAAGCCGAACTAAACACAACAAAGATACTTGAGTGAAACATTGGTCCTGCATCCAGGGAACGCTGGCATGGACAGCTGAACGAACAAACAGGCGAATGGCCTTCTTGCTCAGTTATGCTTGCTTGTTTAGCTTTCGCTTGGTGGTTAGCTTTCTCTCTGACTCAGAGAAATTGAACACAGTTCTGTTAAAGCTGTGTGGGCGGGGCAAACCACATCAGCCTTGTGATTGGTGAGAATACGGCTTATGCAAGCATGACCCAAGATTAGGACTGCTCTGTTCACATCAAAAGATGAGAATTTTGGAAAATACATCAGCCATTTAGTGGACACTGGAAAGTTATTCACAGGATGTACACATATGTGTGGTCACAAAAGCAAGATTAACTTAAATAGAAAGAAAACAGGGTTCCTGGGGCTTGAAAACTGTTGAAAAGTCTAGAAATAAATAATATAATCTTAAATAATCTTACAATATTCTTGCAGCAGTCTCACAATTCCTTCCTTCTTTGCAGTGAAAACCACATTCAGACAGGACAATGTGGTTATTAAATCACTTTAAACCATAAAAAGTTATTTTTACACAACTTAACACGTCAAAAATGTCAAGAAAGTGTAAAATCTGTGAGCTCCAACTGACCTGCAGTCATCAGGGTTGTCTGAGAGCAGCAGTAAGAACTTGTCCTGGGGCAGGATGAGGGCGAAGCAGCAGTCTCGGCGCCCCCCTGGGGGCAAACGGGGCAGATCCAAGATCTCCTTGCCCTCCACTATGGAGTGGCACTCATTCTGTAGCACCACCACCTGGTCGGGAGGAGAATCTGCATCTTTGCACACAAATAGACTCCCTTCTACAGTTAGCACCACATACTTCTCCTTCCACTGCTTGAACATGAAGCCACCTGAGAGAGAGAGAGAGAGAGAGAGAGAGAGAGAGAGAGAGAAGGAGGAAAAAACTATTTATATGCTTTATACTGATCTTATCAGTGCTTATAATGTGCTGTATATCCAAAAGTATCTGTCTGTCTGTCTATCTATCTATCTATCTATCTATCTATCTATCTATCTATCTATCTATCTATCTATCTATCTATCTATCTATCTATCTACCTACCTACCTACCTACCTACCTACCTACCTACCTACCTACCATGACATTTTCCAACCTCTCGTTATCCCTTAGAAACAGGCTGATTATTTTTACTGTGTCTTTAAGATTGAAATATGTAAATAAGCTCTGTTCTGATTGGTTGCTTCATTCAAAACCAGTCCAGGCTGAAACACTCCATATAACTTCAGTGTGAGTGGGCAGAATTAAAGTGCTTTAGGGTGAATAAAGGATATATGTCAGTGTGTTGGCTTTCATGACATCACAAAAAAACAACCTGGACTGCTTTTGAATGAGATAACCAGTCAAAACAGAACTCATTGCATAATTCAGTCTTAAAGACAGAGTAAAATTGCAATATATGGACAGTTTCCTCCCTTTTCTGACATAAAAGTTACATTCACTCCCCACTCATACAATCCTTTTATGCAAACTAAGCTGCAAAAACAGCCTGTTTTAATTAATCATTTGTCTGATGTCACAAAAATCAACGTTTATTTGCTGATTCAGCCTGCAATTGTTAACCCCACCCGTACATGGTGACATTAAAAAAAAATGTTGTTCAGCTCAGACCGAGGCAGGCTACAGAGCAGCCAATCACAACAGAGCTCATTTACATACATCTGTCTTGAAGGCTCAATAATAAAAACAGCCTGTTTAATTCTGAGGGATAAAGAGAGACTGAAAAATGGTCATGTAGAAATGAAATATGGCTATTTTTGTAAATATAAGAACACAAATATAAGGTCACACCACAGGTTTTCAGCTTGTACTGTCTCCATAGAAAAGCACTGACCAATAGAAGGTCACATGAACCAATAGAAGGTCACCATGTCCAACGCCCAGCGTAGGCTAGAGGGATATAAAGTCCCCCAGCCCCTCCATCCAGTACCTTTGGGATGAGTTGGATGAGTCACTAATGCTCAATCAGATCCTCACAGCAATGAGGATCACAGCAACATCTAGTGTAAAGCCTTCCCAGAAGAGTAGAGACTGTTGCTCCAGCAAAGGAAGACAAACTTCCAATTAATACCCATCAGAAGAAAGAAGGAAACGCTGGCGTCTACAAACTTTTGGACAGATAGTGGCTCGACTAACCCAGTAATCTCAGCTGGCATTTGATTCCAGACCAAACAGCCATATCAAAATTAAGAGCATCTCAATATCCTGATGTCCTCGCTCGACAAATGTAAATAAATGTCAGCTTGCGTCACCATTAGGAGAACAAAGCGAAGCAGACAGATGATGCCCTGGCCTTCTATTGACATACTTTAACAGCAATACACGGAGAGCACATGTGGATGGCTCATAGTCCGCTCCATTTGTTTTTCGTGAGGATTACTGAAGTCTCAGCCAGGTGGATTAATCCCTGAGCCTGCTGAGGAAGCTCCCTGTCCCAATAGTGTTCGACCATTTTACAGAAATGCTATAAAAGAACACAGCTATCGATATCCATCCATACTGGTTTGACGACTGACACTGATACAAATAGCAGAGAGTCAGAAAAGCAGACTCGAACCTGTCTTTGGATGTGCATGTAATATTACACAACTAATTGCGTAATTACATGCTTAATGACGTAATTACATTTGAATATTAACACAATAGCTCTCAACCCCTACAGCATTTTCAAAAGAAGGTACCACAAAAAGGTCTGCCAGAAAGAGGCCTTCAAACCCAGGCCTTGAATCCAGTTTCCGGTCCTGGATTTTGTAATCCCTGGTTAACTAACCTGATGTTGATGTAACTGATTGGCCACCTTGTGTCATTATAAAACCCCAGACTAGATTCGGAGACCTTTATAACCAGTTTGACCTCCCTGAATGATATCATATCATAGCAAGTGAAAACATCTTAAATATAGTCAATATATCTAATGTTTCTTATCATGAGACTGTGGTGAGATTATTCTGAGATCATTTAACCAGATTATGTAAATGTCCATTTTTTTCAAGTGACTTTATCTTCCAGATGTGTCACTTCTTTAGCAGATCAGTTTATTTGTTTTGAGAAACAATAAGAACGAATGGTCATAACATTATCTGCCAATGGAACAAGACACTTCCATAGGATAAAACTACTTATAACATTTAAAATATGTCTTATTACAATATGTCTTATTATTCTTACAATAGTCCGGGAATGAGTACTGTTAGATATATTGACTAGATTGACGATTATTTTCACTTAATAAGTTATCAGTATAAGAGTGTAAAGGTCCTATAACAATTTAACGGCTCTTTTCTAGAACCCTTACACTAAGCTGAGGTTCTAAAGGTATTGACAATTCTTAAATGCTCTTTCTTCTGTTGGTAAAAGCCCCTTTTTAGCATCTTTAAAGGTTGTTTATACCCTAAAATATGTTATTTTATGCTAAATCATGACTGCAAACAGTGTAGATGAGTTTTCATAAATCATAAACACCCAGAGAAGTTGGATTAGTAGATTATTTGCTTGAAATGCAGTGGGACGCACATGAGTTGTGGGATTTTATGTGCATGTTAAACATGGAACTCTAATCTGTTCAGAGCACACAGATCTACCAGATACAGATGAAAGGGAGGCTGGAAACACTACGCAGGAAATCTGCACCAGCACAAGCATGTAGGCTCTATAGAACGTTGTTCTAGCTCTGTATGTTCCCACTGAGTCCCATCTAATCTCTAAATTTGAGTTTCTTGACACTCAAACAGAAGTGTTTAATTAAATAGTGTTCTGGTTTAAACATGTAAGACGTCCATTTGCTGATCAAAACAGCTCTAAACCAAATTTAGTGTGAACGACTTCCAACTGAACCCAATAGAAAGTCAATAGAACAAAATCTGAATGACACTCTTAAGGGTTCTATAGTTAAAGCTGTAGCCATACATAGAACAGTGAACACATTTAACGGCATCACATGGTCAGTTGTTTCTCCACTAGGACGGAAAACCTGTTGAATATGGTTCTACACACCACCAAAAAGTTTTCTGTTACTGTTACAAGTCAAAGAAGAACTAGAAGAAATGCCATAGGAGGACCGCTTTTGGTTCCATAAAGGATCATTCAATGGATCTTTCTTATAAGAAGCATTTCGGGAAGCTGAGTTTATAGAACCTCCTAATGCTTTTCCTAGAACCTTTATGTTTACTGATATTTTGGACCAGTAGTATGGAACCCACCAACTCTACTGGTGCTACATAAAATGTTTTCTTTCAATCGAGGAGAACATTTTTAAAGCTTAAAGAACCTCCCAGTTGTGTAAAGTTTCCTAGGCAAGTTCTCCTAGAATTGAAGAACCATGCCAAGAACCACAGAGGAACCATTTTTAAGAGTATATTCATAACAGTAAAGGTGCCAAAAATAGTTGCAATGCCACAGAAGAACCACCTTCAATGTTTTGTTCTCTTTACAAGTGTTATGTGGAGAACTGCATAATGAAAAGGTTCTAGGAAGAATGTGAAGGTTCTTTAAACCATTTTAAGGTTCTTCACACAAATCTTTTTTCAGGCACAGTTCTTTAGGGCACTGGTTCTCAATCCAGTTCTCAGAGCCCCCTTCTCTGAGCCAACTGTAGTGAGACAGCACCCTGAAGACTAGTTTGAGAACCTGCTTTAGGGAACCAAAAGTGTTTCTCCACATGGGATTACTGAAGGAATCCTGTAGACCAACACATCCACAGGAAAGCAACACTTGTGCAGCAGCTATGATCATCGGGATGGCAAGAATGAAGGGAGACAGAAGGCAATTAAAAAATGTCTAGTGTGTGTTTGTCAGGAAAATGGACAAATGAAAGAAGTGCAGTGGAAGAGAAGATGGTGCCGGACTCACCGTACTTCTTTAGGAAGCCTCGCCGGACCCCTGCTGCGGTCATGTCTGCGGTCAGCCAAGCAGTGAAATTACAAAGACCTACAGCTTCAGGATGCACTCTCAATTTGTCTGTGTGCAATAGAGAGAGAGAGAGAGAGAGAGAGAGAGAGAGAGAGAGAGAGAGAGAGAGAGAGAGAGAGAGAGAGAGAGAGAGAGAGAGAGAGAGAGAGAGAGAGAGAATAATCCCTACTCATTTAGGACATTCCAGAAGCCAGGGCTCAATCCGGGAGCGCAAAGGGAGGCATGATGGGATTGCTGCCGCTGCTGCTGCTTCTAAGGGAGAGCTACATATAAACATCACATAGACCCGTCAGCCGCCGTAATCATAATCGCAATCATAACCCGCAGCAAATCCCACCCAGGCCACCATCAGAGCTTTCATCATCTGACCCCTCGCCAGATGTCATAGTCAATTCCTTCTCACACTCTCTCACTACGATCAAAACAACCAGGCGCTTGTTGATAACGGTTAGTGTCTATTTATGTAATAGATTCACTGACCCAGAAAATATACACTATACTTCCAAAAGTAGTCAGTCACCCATCCAATCACTGAATTCAGGTGTTCCAATCACTTCCATGGCCACAGGTGTGTAAAGCCGAGCCCCTAGGCCTGCAGACTGCTTCTACAAACATTAGTGAAAGAATGGGTCGCTCTCAGGAGCTCAGTGAATTCCAGCGTGGTACCGTGATCGGACACCACCTGTGCAGCAAGTCCAGTCGTGAAATTTCCTCACTACTAAATATTCCACAGTCCACTGTCAGTGGGATTATAACAAAGTGGAAGTCAGTGGGAACGACAGCAAATCAGCCACGAAGTGGTCGGCCATGTGAGGTCACCAACTTATTGTAAAGTCAATCAATACAGACCTCCAAACTTCATGTGGCCTTCAGATCAACTCAAGAACAGCACAGAGAGCTTCATGGAATGGGTTTCCATGGCCGAGCAGCTGCATCAAAGCCTTATATCACCAAGCGCAATGCAAAGCGTGGAATGCAGTGGTGTAAAGCGCCGCCACTGGACTCTAGAGCAGTGGAGACGCGTCTCTGAAGTGACCAATCGCGCTTCTCCATCTGGAAATGGACGAGTCTGGGTTTGGCGGTTGCCAGGAGACGGTACTTGTCTGACTGCATTGTGCTGAGTGTAAAGTTTGGTGGAGGTGGGTTCATGGTGTGGGGTTGTTTTTCAGGAGTTGGGCTCGGCCCCTCAGTTCCTGTGAAAGGAACTCTTAAAGCTTCAGCACCAAGAGATTTTGGACAATTTCATGCTCCCAACTTTGTGGGAACAGTTTGAGGACGGCCCCTTCCTGTTCCAACAAGACTGCGCACCAGTGCACAAAGCAAGGTCCATAAAGACGTGGATGACTGTTTAGTACCTGGGTGGCACGGTGGGTAGCGCTGTCGCCTCACAGCAAGGAGGTCCTGGGTTCGATTTCCCGGCTGTGGAGTTTGCTTGTTCTCCCCGTGTCTGTGTGGGTTCCCTCTGGGTTCTCTGGTTTCCTCCCATAGTCCAAAGACATGCAGTTAGGCCAATTGGACATGCTGCATTACCCCTAGGTGTGTGTGTGTAGTACCTCTCTGCCCTGTGTGCCCTATGTGTTGTTTCAGTGTCAACAAACCTCACAGCTTATGCGAGAAACGTTATTCATAAGAGGAGCTGCAACAGATCACTGTTACTCCATGCTGGATAATTACTCAGAGTGGTTGGGAACTGCGCTGAACCAGGAGGCAAAAACAAATGGAGAAGATACAGTACTGCGCATTTTTCAGTACCAGAAATCCTGAAGTGGCTAATTTTTTTGAAGCTACACACAAAAATCAAAGTTGGAGAACTTCACAGACGAAGACTAACGTTATTCAAGAACTGTGAATAAATACAAAGTGTATTTCTTCAAATGCTTCCAGAAACTGGAATCAAGGTAAGAAATGTTTGTGAGTGAAATAAATTAGTTGCCGTTTACCACCTTGCATATATCACCGGTAGCCGTTAGCTTAGAACAGACTGTCTAAAGTATCCCGCACAATACAATCTGCCTCGCTATCTGACCTCATATACTGGCGAGTTTCCTTTCATTCTGGGGTATTCTGCTTTGGCACCAGTGGGTTCAGTCTCTCACTCTCATTCTCTCTCTCTCCCTCTCTCACTCTCCCTCTCTCACTCTCCCTCTCTCACTCTCAAATTCAAATTAGCTTTATTGACATGACAAATCTGTATTGTCAAATCTCAACAAAGATTATCTGTATATCAAAAGTTAACAATAAATAAAATAAAATAACAATAATAATAAAATACAAAACAAGATTAATATATGATAATGTAATAATTAAGAGGAGAAAGTGTTAATAATCAATTATAAAAATATATGGAATAATAAAACAAAACCTATTGAAAATGTGTATAGTTTATAACAGAAAAGAGAGAAAATAGAAAAAAGTTAAATATAAATATTATTTATAAACTATAATATATATATATATATATATATATATATATATATATATATATATATATATATATATATATATATATATATATAAATAAAATATATAAAAAGTTGGGTAAAGGCTGTGGTGTGGTATCTGGCTGCAGTGGACGCTGCTGGACCCTCTCCTAATATAATTGCTAATTTATCATCTCTATCAGCATCCTCAAGTTATTTATCTGTTTTTCAAATTCTGTTTCAAATTCAGTAATAAGATATTCAGCCAGTCTGTATTCGTGTTTTAGGGCCAGGAAGCAGGTCAATCTGTTTTGTGAGTGAATTTGGTGTTTCCAGTGCTCCAGGTAGGTATTTCTCCTTTGTTTAATAATTTGGTTTACTCTGATTGGTGTTTGGGAAGCAGTGCTGGTCAGAGATTGTGGGTTGTAGGGGGTCAGTGAGGTGGTCAACCTCTCTACCAGCTGACACAGAGGACTCCTTTCAAGGTTCAGCTCCTGCGTTTTTCTTTGGACATTTAAAATCATTCTGCAAAATTCTGCATGCAGGACTTCAGTGGGATGCTTGTCCCATCTAGTGTAGTCACGATAGCTGAGTGGACCCCAGACTTCACTACCATACAGCGCAATGCGCAGGACTACACTGTCAAAGATCTTTGTCCAGATTCTAATTGGAATAGTAATCTTGTGGAATTGTTTCCTGTGGAATTGTTTCCTGAATAGAGGACCCTGCAAGCCTTTTCTTTCAGTGCATCCACTGCCAGACCAAAGCCTCCTGAGGCACTGATCTTTAGTCCCAGGTAATCATAGGAAAGCGTTTGATCCAGGGTGGTGTCTCCTAGATTGAACATATATCTGCTTTCCTGAGATCTGGCTTTCTTTTGGAAGTTTACTGTCAGGGCCCAGTTCTGACAGTACTGCTCTAGCAGATCCAGGTGCTGCTGCAGCCCCTTTTCAGTGGGCGACAGCAGCACAAGGTCGTCTGCGTAGAAGAGAAATTTAACTTCTCGTTGGTTTAGTGTCAGGCCAGGTGTTGCAGATTGCTCCAGTATCATCGCTAAATCATTAATATATATGTTAAATAGAGTAGGGGACAAACTGCAGCCCTGCCTGACACCACGCCCTTGAGTGAAGAGATCTGTCACTCTCACTCTCTCACTCTCTCTCTTGCTCTCTCACTCTCTCTCTTGCTCTCTCACTCTCTCTCTTCTTCAAGCTGCTCCTTTGTGTTTTCTGGTTCAGTTTGGCTTTATGACATTTTGGAAACAGTGCACCTGCACGTCCTCCACATACTTTGCCATCTTCCAAGATAGAAAACTGTAAAACATAATCTGTAAACAGAAGCTGCTGCTGGCATTAGCTGTGTTGACTGGCTGTAGCTACAGGCTAGTAACAACAAAAGCACATTAGCTTGCATGCATGCATCTGCGCTTTTGAGAGGAGATTAAGATTAAGTGACCATTATTAGTCCCACAATGGGGAAATTTCACCTCCACAATTTAACCCATCCATGCAGTGAAAGACCACATACACACCAGTGAAGACACTAGGGGCAGTGAGCACACTTGCCCAGAACGGTGGGCAGCCCTATCCGCAGTGCCCGGGGAGCAGCAGTTCCCTAACCTCCAGCTTACAACTGTGAAACAGTTTATACTGAAAATAAGTTTTAGGCCAAAACTTTAGAACAAAAATATCAGAAAACAATGTCTCAGATATCAATTAACACATTCATAACCATTTTGTGTAATAACTTAACGGGAAGTAGCCACTCTGAATGGTTTTATTCACATCTAAACCACAGAATGATTGTCATTTTACAAAATTGGTGGACTTAACGAGTAATACACCTTAGTGCGTAATAAGCCTGGGATGCTAAAGAACCACGGCTGGAAGAAGCTCCTGGTTAAATAACTAGAGTTCTCCACTGAGACCAAAATGATATGAGCTCATGTAGGTCTCCAGCAGGGCAAAGATACATTTCATTGAGACCAAAGCCGTTACAATTCATTGATCACACGTAACGGCAGTATGAATAATCAAGAGTGTGCTAACAAATATGCATAATAAATGAGAAGGAAGCCCAAATATGGCCAATAGGATTCAGGTTCAGAATCATGAATTCAGGCTCTGGTGACACTGATTTACCTCAATATGTAAATTGTTTAGTATCTACTATGAATAAACAGGTGAAGTACAGCTGGCATCAACAAGTGGTGTAAAGTGACGATATGTGGAGAAAAGCAGCAAATGCAGTGTTTTGGATGTTGATATGATTTTTTGACAATGATGAGATTATATGGAATCTACTAACTCTGCTAGCAAGGCTAACTTTGTGGGTTTTTTGTTTGTTTTGAGGCAAACAATTTCTTTTATGACAACAACGATATCCCTCTATTGCACAGTGTTGCCTTATGGCAGCAGTTACATTATATTAATATTACTAAAGGTAGTAAAATAAAATCCATGTTTTAGTCAGGGACAAAGACAAATGCTCTATAACATCATACGACCAGGAAATTTTGTTTACACTCTCTTTTTAATGAAAACGTGACACTGAGTAGGTCATTGCTCAATATTTAGGCAAAATTCCTTCAGGAAAAACAAATGAAATCCTATCAGGGGTAAGTTAACTTTTAATTTTCATCATTAAATCAGTTCAGAGGTGATTTTTTTTTTGTAAAACAGTAAAATTCATTTGTTGCCATATGGCAGCTATATGCGAATATGTAATTGATCTTTGTGTTTGCAGCCTATTAGACTAATAGGCTACTCTGAGACTATGTTTACAACTTTTGACTACATTTAAAAGGGAAAAAAACACCATTTGTATTTTGTAATTTTGTAACTGTAACACTTTATGTGGACATATTATTATATGGACATATTTTATATATATGTATATATATATCGAATATAATTTCGACATCCCACCCGATTTATATGTTGGTCCACTTTTGTGTTCATTTCTAGTCAGTGAAAAACATGTTGATGACTAAAAGAAATGAGTGACATCGAGTGAGAATGACTAAATGAAATTAAATAGGAAATGCATTTGTTTTTGGTCAAGAGAATAACGTCCCCAAGTCTTATTACAGGTGTACGTGGATATTATCCTGATGTTGTTATTATTACCATACATTCAGAATAACAACTGAAATCATATTAATTTATCTATGTTATAAATTTCACTAAGTATATGTTGGATTGTTTAGTCTTGTTTATAAGAAAAGTTTATAATGAAATCCACTGACTCTACAGTTAACATTGCTAGACACCCCAAAAGTGGTGCCATTATATTTAAATAATAATGTTATTTATTAGATTGTGTCCAGAGTGGCTCAGAGTAGATGGACACAGAGTATTCCTGAGGTACTGGCTGTGTTGCCCCACAGATCAGAATGTGTGTCCTCTCAAGGCTGTCGCGATTACGATGCTTGAGATTGTCGCACACAGCTTTCCCGACCGGGCTGTGCTAATCTGAGGCTGCAGGAGCGTGCGTTCTCCACCCTGCCATAATATTGATTGTTTTCAATGTCATGTGTCGGAGAGAGAGAGAGAGATAGAGGGAGAGATGGAGGCTAGAAGTGGAGGATTACTACTGTCAATCAGCCTCCTAGGCGCCTGACCACAGTACTGTTATGTAACCTCTCTGATTTACCGGCCTGTCAAAGCCATATGTGTACAACAGGCTTTGGGAAAGTGGCTGATGGACACAGCAGGTATGAAAATCATATGCATATGAAATTTCATATGCATATGTGTGCATATGAAAACCAACTTCAATCCAACAATTTCTCAGGAGACCACACTGTCCTTCTAATTAAACAGTTCAGCAAATTTAAGGTGCACCGTGGCGTTCTATATATATGTATGTATGTGTGTGTGTGTGTGTGTGTGTGTGTGTGTGTGTATACCGTTGTTGTCGGTTGTTCAGTTTGTGGCATAACTTGAAAATGCATGTTGGCCTTTATATTGTGTATAAAATAAATAGCCAAAGGTGACTTGATAAAAAGTCTGGTTCCATTGACTTACATTGAAAGTAATGTATGTTTTTCCTTCTCCTGTAAAGTCACCATTTCAGTGATACGAGGTTTTGTTCCGAAAGCAGCGATATATGAAAAGTATATGTCCTGATCTATTTAAGCCCAATATACAGTCATGGCCAAAAGTTGTGAGAATGGCACAACTTTTGGTTTTCACAAAGTTTGTTACCTCAGTTCTTATGGTGGCAATTTGTATTACCTCTAGACTGTGAAGAGTGATCAGATGAATTGCAATTAATTGCAAAGTCTTTCCCTGCTATGAAAAATGACCTCATCACAAAAATTACTGCATTTCAGCCACTGCATTTCAGCCCTACAAAATGGCCTGCACACATCATTTTAGTGATGATCTCGTTAGCTCAGGAGAAAAGGTTCATGAGAACAAGACAGCTGATGTCACTCTGTCATGCTGATTAGAAGAGCAGACTGGTTGCTTTGAAAGGTTAGTGGTGCTTTAAAGTTTTTTTCTGTTAACCATGGTTACCTCCAAGGAAACACATGCAGTCATCATTGCATTGCATCAAAAGGATTCACAGGCAAAGACATTGCTGCTTGTAAGATAGCACCCCAATCAACCATTTATCGAATCATCAAGAACTTCAAGGAGAGTGGTTCAATTGCAGTGAAGAAGGCTTCAGGGCGCCCAAACAGTCAGGCAAGTGTCAGGACCGTCTCCTAAAGAGGATGCAGCTATGAGATTGGGTCACCACCAGATCAGAGCTTGCTCAGGAAAGGCTTTTGGAGGATGGCTTGGTGTCATGAAGGACAGCAAAGAAGCCAATTCTCTCCAAGAAAAGCATCAAGGACAATAGAGATTGGACTGCAGAGGACTGGGGTAGAGTTATTTTCTCTGATGAAGCCCCCTTCAGACTGTTTGGGACATCTGGAAAAATGATTGTCCGGAGAAGAAAAGGTGAGCACTACCATGAGTCCTGTGTCATGCCAACAGTGAAGCATCCTGAGACCATTCATGTGTGGGGTTGCTTCTCATCCAGGGCAGTGGGTACACTCAAAATTTTGCCTAAGAACACTGCCTTGAATAAGGAATGATATCAAAACGGCCTCCAAGAGCATCTTCTCCCAGCGATCCAAGAGCAATTTAGAGATGAACAGTGCTTTTTCTAGCATGATGGAGCACCATGTCACAAGGCGAAAGTGATACCTGTGGTCAATCCTCAAAAAGAGGGTGGACAAACAAAAACCCAGAACCTGTGATCAACTCCAAGCACTGATTAGGCAAGAATGGGTTGCCATCATTCAAGATTTTGCCCAGAAGCTGATATCCAGAATGCCAAGGCGAATGGCAGAAGTCTTAAAGAAGAAGGGTCAACACTGTAAATATTAAGTCTTTGCTTAAACTGAATGTATTTGTCAATAAAAAGTTAACACCCGTATGGAACGCTTATAATTGTACTTCATTATACCACATAAACATCTGATAAAAGGTTCTAAAAAAACTGAGGCAGCAAACTTTGTGAAAACCAAAATTTGTGCCATTCTCAAAATGTTTGGCCACAACTAAAGAGATAGTACGAAGCTAAATATATACAATGGGTAACATCTCTGCCTTCCAAACTGTAGGCTGAGGTTCAATCCCCTACACTATTCCAATAAGAGTCCTTGGGCAAGACTCCTAACGCTGCTTTTGACCCCCCTGTGTAAAATAGTCAAATTGTAACTCGCTCTGGATAAAAGCGTCTGCCAAATGCTATAAATATAATAAATATAGTCTGTGGGTGGAGCCTAATTATAGCCACGCCCCTGTGTTTTAGTGCAGGAAGTGAGACTGCATCCCTGTCCTTCATGGCCACATGAGCTGCGTTCCAAAGCCTAGGCTGCATTTCTATATTGTTTGTAGAAGCAGTCTGCAGGCCTAGGTACTTGCTTTTATACACCTGTGGCCGTGGAAGTGATTGGAATGATTGGAATGATGAATGATTTGGATGGGTGCCTGAATACTTTTGGCAATATATGGTGTACATTCAAATAGCTACCTCCATACCTTATGAAATAATTCTAAAATAAAACTTAAAAATATTTATGTACCATAAAATCTCCATAGAAAAGCACTGACTAGAAGAATGGGATGCTCTGCAGGAGCTGCACATGAGCCTAAGGTCTCCATGCCCAATGCCAAGCGAGGGGGCTATAATGCCCCTCAGCATTGAGCTGTGGAGCAGTGGAACTGTGTTCTCTGGAGTGATGGATCTCCATCCAGTACCTTGGGGATGAGTTTGAGTGACCCAGAACTGGCCATCCAACATCCATACCTGACCTAAGTCTTCCCAGAAGAGTAGAGGCTGTTACTGCAGCACAAACTCACTATTAACACCCTTCATTTCAGGAGAAACACTGGAGTCTACAAACTTCTGGACATGCAGTGTAGCTCCCCTCTTCACCACTAGGTGTCGGTCACTCAGAGCAGGGCGGGAGTTGTATTTCCCATGCCCTCTCAGGGCCTTTGTGTACAGGTCTTCTGCAGTGTTTATGTGTTTAAGGCTGTGTTACAGACACTGTTTGCTGATGGTGTTTCTCATGGTAGGTACGAGGTCACACCCACCAGAGAGCTCAGTCACTGTGCCGTGAAACAGATTCAGGCAGCTGGGAGTGAAGCGTTCAGTGGACGTCAACAAAAGAGGTTTTGTAGTGTGTTACTTATCAGGTGTACATCAAATAGTGCAGTTTGAGTTTAAATGGTTTGAACTTTTGTTTTGAAAAAAATAAAGTCCCTATATTTTCTCATACAAAATGACATTTATACAACAAAAGGCAATTTTTTTTTTCTAATCATTTAAAGAATCGTTTTTCAAGGGTTCTTTAGTAAAGGCAGTGGTTCTGTGGTGCTGTATAGAGCCATCTCATGCTTAAATGGTTCCTTGCGTAGTGAAACTGTCCTTCACATTGATTGAGAATATGTTTTGTAAGGTTCTATATAGAACCTTGTATGAACATGGTTCACCAAAAAGGGGTTCTTCTATTACAGGCTTGGGAATAAAGCAGTAGAGGAACCCTTTTTGGTGCTATATAGAATGATTTAAGAACCATTTAAGCCTGATGTGGTTCCATACAGAACCAGTCCTTTTACTAAAGAACCCTTTTTTAACTGTAGTTATTAAATAAACATAAAATACAAAATAAACAACGTTGATGTTTATTGTCTTTATATCTAATGTTTTTGCATTTTCAAAAGCTGAATAATGAAATAGTCTAGAACATATTGAACAGTTTATTTTTGCAAAATGTGCCGTGTGAAATAAATGAAATCAAGAGTAAATCATGTGTTGCTGCTCATGCTGCTGTGTGAACACTCAACATGCAGCGCAGTGAAGGCGGTGAAGGTCACTGTGGAACCTGACTGTTACATGAATCTGGAAACCTGCAGCAAATGGTAAGCCGCCGTGATGTTTGGGGTGTGTGTGATAGTAAACCCAGCAGACTGATCCAGGCTGAGCCCCTGTTCTACCTGCACAGCCTCTCTCCGGTTTCTAGTTACATTTCTGGCATTTTTCAAAGGAAGCCTCTGAGGTGTTACCTGTGGCGTGATCCATCAACTGTTGCCTGTTTATCCAGTTTAGGGCAGAAATGGAATGAACTTAATCCACCCTTCTCTCTCTCTCTCTCTCTCTCTCTCTCTCTCCCTCTCTCCCTCTCTCTCTCTCTCTCTCTCTCTCTCTCTCTCTCTCCCTCCCTCTCTCCCTCTCTCCCTCTCTCTCTCTCTCTCTCTCTCTCTCTCTCTCTCCCTCCCTCTCTCTCTCTCTCTCTCTCTCTCCCTCTCTCTCTCTCTCTTAATTAACCCCGCTCTCTACTGCTGTGCCCTGTCTACCAGGAAAAAAGAGCTCCATTCTTCTAATTTTGAGTTTTTGTGCTTCTCTGTCTCTGAGGAGCCCACCCCCATCCCTCCCCCCTGCTCTCTTTTTCACTCTCCTTTCTCTCCTTTTCTCTCTCTCTCTCTCTCTCTCTCTCTCTCTCTCTCTCTCTCTCTCTCTCTCTCTCTCTCTCTCTCTCTCTCTCTCTCTCTGGCTGTCCTTCCACCCCTCTCCTTTTTCCATTCTCTCTTTATCTCACTTTTTCATCTCTCTCTCTCTCTCTCTCTCTCTCTCTCTCTCTCTCCTCTGTCTCTCTCTTCTCTCTCTCTCTCCTCTGTCTCTCTCTCCTCTCTCTCTCTCTCTCTCTCTCTCTCTCTCCTACATCTCTTTCTGTCTCTCTCTCTCCTACATCTCTCTCTCTCTCTCTCTCTCTCTCTCTCTCTCTCTCTCTCTCTCTCTCTCTCTCTCCCTCTCTCTCTCCTCCGTCTCTCTCTCTCTCCTCCGTCTCTCTCTCTCTCCCTCTCTCTCTCTCTCTCTCTCTCTCCCTCTCTCTCTCCTCCGTCTCTCTCTCTCTCCTCCATCTCTCTCTCTCTCTCTCTCTCTCTCTCCTCCATCTCTCTCTCTCTCTCTCTCTCTCTCTCTCTCCCTCTCTCTCGTTTCTCTCTGTCTCTGTATGTATCTGTGTGATGTTGTGATGTGTGAGTCTGATTCCTCCAGTCGAGCTCTATTGAGGAGAGAAGGACACACAATGGGGTCTTTCTCAGCCGAAGCTCCATCTCTATTAAAGACCCTGGGAACACCGCACGTCCCCCCGCAAACCTTCTCTTAAAGGGCTGGCAGCCGCGCAACCCGACACCACAGCAGCACCACTTCACTGTGCTGCCACGGCAACAATGAATCCCCGCCCAGAAAATCAATAATTCATGAAAGGCTCTTTAACTCATCTGCCCAATCAAATCTATCTATCTATCTACTCATTGTCTAAGTATTTATCCATCTATCGATCCATCATCCGTCCATTTGTCTATCTAGGCGTCCTATCTGTATGTCCATCCATCCATCCAAGCTACATTTACATTTATGGCGTTTGGCTGACGCTCTTATCCAGAGCGACTTACAATTCGATCATTTAACACAGGTAGGCCAAGGTGGTGTTAGGAGTCTTGCCCAAGGACCCTTATTGGTGTAGTGTAGGGTGTTTGCCCAGGTGAGGATTGAACCCCAGTCTACAGTGTAGAAGGCAGAGGTGTTACCCACTACACTATCCAACCACCTATCTATCTATATCTATATATATATCTATCTATCTATATATATATATCTATATCTATCTATCTATCTATCTATCTATCTATCTATATATATATATATATATATCTGTCTGTCTGTCTGTCAGTCTCTCTACCTGTGTATCTGCTCTCACTGATCTCTGTCCCCAGACCCACCTTCCTCTTCCCTTGGTCCGGTCTAAACACGCCTGCCCGCTCCGTCTGTAGACACAGCAACGAGAACACCAAAACAAAATGGGCTTCAAGGCAGAGGAATAGAGTGAGGCTGTTGTAATAAGCTACTGTCTGTGTTTGTGTCTGTTCTTCAGTATCTTTGTTTATGCACGTCAGTCTGAAGGGTGAAGTGGACTCGGATTCGGTGGAATCTCACAAAAGAAATAAGAAGCCACTTAAACATACTTACGAAAGTCTAAACTGTTGTGGAGAGATGTAGTTTTGGCTCAGGCTGTTTATTGCCATGTATTTCCAGTGAGTGTTTTGCAGTGCTGACCCATCAGGGGAGAAGTGCTTTGGGCCCAGATGACTCACAAATCTTTGTTTTTGAACAAAGCTTCATGTTCTTGCACCATAGAATCCTCTATGTCAGAAAACTTTGGCCTGATAAAGGGCAGACGGTCACAGCTTTCTCCATCATCAGTTGGCCTTAACTTTAAAACTGTTAGCCTACTTATATGGGTTTTCTTTAAAGGGTGGTGATAGGAACCAGACGTCCACCTCTAACAGTGCTCTCATAGAACATTCCCACGTGAAATGGTTATGAATATAATGTCTGAGTAGTTCTGAGATAAAAGTTTTGGCCTTAAACACTTTTAAAAGCCCTTTCACGGCAGACGGATGCATGCAGGGCATGAAGAAAACATAGACACCACCCACCCCCCCCCCAAAAAAAAACATATTGTTTCAGATTTTTCATCATCAGCATTCCACATAAACTCAGAAGACTCGTGTAGGTTCTCTGGTGGTTCTGGATAGTAAATAAAGTGTCTATATTTGTGTTGTAGTCATGGCGACCCCTGGCTCCCATCACCACCACTGTAAAGACATCTGAACCATTTCACACCAAACCGCTCTGAATCTCTCTGATTACACTTGAATGAAGAAATTCAGAAGACAAAAGTAAACATTTCCCCCCTTTATCCATGACAGAGAAGCAGAAAAGTCTCAGAAATAGTTCTGTTTTGCACAAAAAGCACCAAAAAGTGATTTATTTGTAGAGTTGGGGGTGATAAATTGGTAATTGAAGCTGCTGAGGGGGGATTGTCTCACGGTAATGAGTATAGCCCCCCTGCCTTTTCACTTCCATGAGAAAAAGAAGGAGACTCAGAGGGAGGGACCGGGAGGGAGGGGTGAGGGAGGGAGGAGGAGGGAACTAAGAGAATGGAAAGAAGTTGTGTTGAGGAATTTGTTTGAGTCCTGTTTGAAAGGGGGAGAGAGAGGAGAGGGCAGAGGGGGCCTTGTCGCTGAGGTTGAGGGGGTTCTCAGCTCCAGAAAGAACTTTTTATGTACAACTTTGGCTGGAAAACTTTAGCCTCGCGCTTCAGAAAGGACACATCTGGAAGGCTGGGAGGCTGTTTTCACACTTCTTGGATGTTCTTCTCGTGGACCTTTGGAAGATAGTGGGTTCCCCTCAGCTGTAAAAGAAGAACCAGCGAGTTGTGTTTGGCTTTTTTTCCCTTCTCGACACCTAAAAAACAAGAACTCGGCGCCCGAGAAGAGAGGCTCGCGCGTCTGCCCCAAAACTTCATCCCAAACTTTTCCTTCTGCAGCTGTTTGTTGTCGTGGAAGCGATGCGGTGACGCTGAGTCATCGGAGAAACACAGTGCGACTCGAGCGAACGAGAAAGTCTTGAAGTTCTCACAGCAAGTCGAGAAGGATGAAGATCTCCGACCTCCCGCTGCTCGTTCTCCTCCTGGCCCCCGCGCTCGCGCTCACGGCCGGTCAGAGTTTGTCAGGTAAGACTTCTGTTTGTTGACGTCCATCAGCTGTGAGGACTCCGGTCCAGGGATCCGATATATGACCTTACAGTGGTACACAAACCATGAACTTGACTTAAGCAGAGACCCCCAAGGTAAAATATCACTCCAGTAAAAGTAGAAGTTCCTCCCTTTAGACCTCCACTTGAGTAAAAGTACTGAAGTATTTACCTTCAAATGTACTTAAGTATAAAGTAAAAGTACTAAAAGAGTAATTCTGGCTCTGATGTCCTGTTATCATTTTTATAACCAGACTGGCTTCATGAACTCATTTCAGGTGAAAGTCCTCCAGCATCTCTCTTGGTAAACCAGTCTTTTAATAGAAGGTCATTAATTAGTGACGCTGACGTCTATTAAAATGATCAGAAGCACAAAACACTGAAGGTAAACAGTTTCCATCAGGGAGAACCGAGTGGCTCTGAAATCACTTTTTACACACAAGCAAAGTTTCAGTTTCAGATTTATTTACAACTTAGTTCCAAGTTTAAGTTGAATAAAAACTGGCTTTAAACTCAGGATCACAGATGAGCTCCTTTACTATGTTGATCTGTAGGCGTCTGTTCATAAACATAAACCAGCCCAAACTCATTTACTATAAAATGAAATGGTGTTTGTAGAAATTCAGAAAAAAGCCGCGTCAGTCTCGACTGCATATGTGGACATATTTCTATATTGAGCTCTATTTACACAAAGTTAGGTTAGTTCATCATTTATGTTGAACAGACTCTCCCAAAGTTTTACGCTGCTGCGCTGACGTTGAACCGCGTGCTGCACTGGGTCGGTATGACCAACAGGTCAAAACCAGCTCTAAACAAAGTGACCGCTGGGCCCTGATTGGTGCTCTGGCTTTGCGCTTCTTTTGTTTTGACATGTTACGTTTTTATACGCACAGAAACCAAAAGAAATGACAGATTTCTCAAAATGTAGGAGGAAAAAGTCGGATATTAGTCAGTACAGATACACAAAAAAACTACTTAAGTACAGAAAACAATTACATTTACTTAGTTACTGTCCACCACTGCTTATACACCCACTAACCACTTTATTAGGTAAAGTGTTAGTAAAAGGTTGGACCCCCTTTTGCCTTCAGAACTGCCTTAATTCTTCATGTCAGACTTTCAACAAGATGTTGGAAACGTTCCTCAGAGATTCTGGTTGGTTATTTGAGTTCCTGCTGTCTTTCTATCATCTGGAACCAGTCTGCCCATTCTCCTCTGACCTCTCACATCAACAAGGCATTTTCGTCCACACAACTGACCGCTCACTGGATGTTTCCTCTTTTTCGGACCGTTCTCTGTGAACCCTAGAGATGGTTGAGCGTGAAAATCCCAGCAGATCATTAGTTTCTGAAATACTCAGACCAGCCCGTCTGGCACCAACAACCACGCCACGTTCAAAGTCCCTTAAATCCCCTTTCTTCCCCGTTCTGATGCTCGGTCTGCGCTTCAGCAGGTTGTCTTGACCACCTCTACATGCCTAATTGCAGTGAGCTGCGGCCGTGTGATTGGCTGATTAGCTATTTTTGTTAACAAGCGACTGAACAGGTGTACCTAATAAAGTGGCCGGTGAGTGTATATGCACAGTATCATAGTCAGACATATATATTCAAATATACACACACTTAAAAAAAAGGTTCTTCAAGGGTTCTTTAGTAAAGAAAATAGTGCTATATAGAACCATAAATATTCATAGGACCCTTTGCATGGTTAAAGTGTTCCTTGCATTTTGAAAAAGGTTCTGTAATGCATCAAAACTGTTCTTGTGTTGTTACAAGCTTGGTGTTGCAACCTTTTTCCAAAAAGGTTCTATATAGAACCATCTACAGCACATTCTCCATCAGTCTGAAGAACCATTACATGATGCAAAGAACCCTTTAATCATGAAAAGTATTCTTTGACTGTTCATGGTTCTATATAGAACCATTTTCTTACTAAAGAACTCTTGAAGAACCATCTTCACCATCTTATTTAAGAGGGTACAGTACTGTGCAAAAGGCAATCAAGTACTATATTTAAAACCATCTGTCCTGGCAAGATGAAAAGACACCATGCACTCTTAAAAAGGTGCTTCTTCAAGGGTTCTTTAGTAAAGAAAATGGTTCTATATAGAACCATAAACACTTAAAGAACCCTTTGCATGGTGAATGGGTTCCTCAGATTGATGAAGAATATGTTGTAGAGGGTTCAAGCTTGACATCGTAAACAACAGAAGAACCCCTTTTGGTGTTATATAGAACACTTTTCAAAAAGGTTCTGTATAGAACCATCTACAGCATGTTCTCAATCAATCTGAAGAATCCTTTTATGACGCAAAGAACCCTCTAATCATGCAAAGGGTTCTTTGAGTGTTCATGGTTTTATATAGAACCATTTCCTTACTAAAGAACCCTTGAAGATGTGTCCAAAAGTTTGTCCTGCTGTAACAGCCTCTACTCTTCTAGGAAGGCTTTATACTAAATGCTGGAACATTGCTGTTAGGATTTGATTGAGCATTAGTGAGGTCAGGTACTGATGTTAGATGGTCAGTTCTGCATCTTCAACTCATCCCAAAGGTGGAGCTCCATCACTCCAGAGAATACAGCTCCACTACTCCATAGCCTAGTGCTGGGGGCTTCATACCCCTCTAGCCCATGCATAGCATTGGGCATGGTGACCTTAGGCTTCTCCAGAGCGTCCCACTCTATTGGTCAGCATTTTCTATGGAAATTACACAATGTAAGCAATGTGTGACCTTAGAACAGGACGTAAAGACAATATGTTCATAACTCTAGTTTATTCCAGTTCCTGCTGATGTGTTCTAGTGTATTCTTTCTAAATGAGTGCTCAGAAATACTGTAAAGCTACATTCACATCACAAGCCTCGTTGCTGAAATCCGATTTTTTGCTCAAATCCGATCTCTCTGACTCAGTGTTTCACACTTATTTAGGTAAGTGATTCAAATCTGTCATTAATGTGATGAACCGGCATCCTGAAATGACCCTCATGAGCTCCCCCTCCTCAGTAACGTCACGTGACTGAATCACTGCATCATCAGCACAAACTAACGAGCAGAACGAGCTTCGCTGAGAAGATCATTAACTCTGATCAGCTCTCAGCTTCATTATTAGAGCCAGACGGAGGAGGAAAAGGTGAGATGAGCTGCTTTTCCACCGTTTACAGGCTTTAACGTCTGTTCGGAGCTGTTGCCATGGTAACGCTGAGTGATGGCGCACGGTCAGTGGAATAAAAGCACACGAATTCCAATCTGAGGTCACATGGCCACGAATCCGTATCTGGATCTGTAACCACGTATCTGATCTAGGACCACATATGAAAGTGACTCAGGTCCACTTTGTGTTCACACAGCCCCGAAAACACCAGATCTGAGTCACATTAGGGCAAAAAATCGGATTTGTGCCACTTCAATCTGGCAATGTGAACGTTGACTAAGTGGGTTGGTTCAGTTGCAGAGATGCTTTTTATTGGAAAGTTGATTAATGCAGGGCCCATGATGTACATGTACCATTTTACCTGAAATCACTTCCACTCTACCCGCATAAGAGCAGATCTGAGATACTGAAGAGAAGAATTTCGCTGTTGTTAGTCAGAGGAGGATGGGTTCTCTTGGTATCTTGCAGTGATTTTTCCTTCGTTGTCACCCTCACTAACAGCCCTTCAAGGTCTGTTTTCTTCCTAAAGCTGCTATGAAACAGGGTCTGTTGTGTAAAATGCTATAGAAATAATAATGTCTCATTTGTGTGGGTCCTGTTTGATGTCGTGGTTGATCGACTGCATTTAAGGGGGACATTTTTTGCTGTTCTCGAGCTGAAAGAGAGAGACTGCTTCGCACTGTAAGGCCTGACATTGTAGTGAAATAATCCAGTCATTTTCTACTTGTTTCTCCCAAGTTGTGTTTTTCACTAAATCCAGGCAGGTTGTTTATTCTGTCCGGTTAAAATTCAAGTGTACTTAGTTTTGTCTGAGAAACAAATCCAAAAAGACAGGTTTTAATAGAGTATGGGGTGGGGTTTAATAGAGTCTCCTTCGCTGTCCTGGTCAGCACAGACACATGCAGACAGGTTGAGCAGCAAATCAGCAGTGAAAACATCAGCCACGTGTAACTCCTGCAGGGTTCTACGAGGAACATTACATACAAGATTTATGATCTGTGCTCATGTGGAGCATCAGGACGGCCAAGAACTTCTCCACTGCGCCTGATAACATCTCAAAACATGACAAACAATCGACCATCAAAATCGATAAACAAACTGTCGAGCAAAACGACAGAAGCAGAAGTAAAGTGTTCATGAATTTATGATATTATGACATTGATTTACCATTCATTGATTTTTGATGATCAGTCCTTCAAGAGCACTGAATTTCACAGCACTGGAGTTTACATTCTTTAATAATGAAGTCAATTAAATTAATTAATGTTTTATGTTTTGTGAACAGGTTTACATTTTTTTCTGTTTTCTGTTTCTGAAGAATTTTCATTTCGGTTCATAACTGTGCTGTAGTTGTAGATTATAGAATGATAACTGCTTATGCTTGGTCTTAGAAGCTTGTATTCAGCACAGTGGCCCCTTTTCATTACAAAAGGGTGCAGATCTAAGTGTCCCAAATGACGTATGACCTGATTCAGAAAACTGGTGAACAACGATGAATCAGCTTCAGTGCGTGAAAACAAGTGCACACGCACGAGTCCCTTATTTCAATATCTCATATATTTGCACTGATTTGCCCCAGCTTGCCTTCAAATACATACAATTTACACATAGCTTGGCCTAATGCATGCAGATATATGGATTGTGAACCTATGGTTGTCCTTATAGGTGGAGTGTAGGAGGTGCACAAGCATAGAGGTTACATATCTTTATGGTGTTGAAATTACAGCTGTTGTTTCATATAATATGTAATTGTGTAGTGCGATCATTTCCATAAAACACTGACTGCTTGAGCTATAATATTCCACTGTGTTATGTTTTGTATACCAGGGAGGCCCTTTACTGTATCAGCATTGTAAAGCAAAAGTCTATAAATGGAAAATATAAACTATAAATCTAATGGTTTACTGTCCTGTAGAACACCTTCAGGTCCCATTAAATACATTTAAAATCAGCCATTGGTCACCTGTTAAACCATTAGGATCCTTTATGTTGTGATATCAACTCGTTGAAAAGCCACAACACATTACAAAACCATCAGGAACCAACAGAAACACTTCAGCAGGGTTTTTAGTGTGCACAAAAAATAGAATATCCAATTTTGCAGAGCAGTAGCTCTTGAAGTGATTAGAATTATCATTACTTTCTATTTTTACTGTTTTATTGTTACTGTTTTTCTTATTTGAACACAAATCAGGTCATTTACTTTATTTATGTATTTACACACATTCCTACTAGACGTGAGTTTGGTCGTACAGATGTGCCAAAGATGAAACTGATCAATAACAGAAGTGTGGGTGAAATTGTTTTATGCGATTTGACGAAATTTATAAGGCCCACTATGTGTTTATAGTCCAGTTCCAGGGGTTGCAGTGTAGAGCATGTGCTGATGTTGTGACTCGCCCTTCCTCTTCATAACTTTAGCAGGAGTCAGAGGGATAATCGGATACACTGGTGCTGCTGTGAGCCTGACGCATCTTAACAGACGCCGTAAGGCGACGGGAATGCAGGCGAGACCTCTTTGATGCTGTGTTTGGGTGAACGAGTGTAGGACGTGGGCAGGGCTCTGCCATGCAGGGGCGTAAGAAGAGGGGGATGAGGGGAGAGAAAGTGCCGGACTGTGAGTCAGGGTCTGGTCAGGGGGATGATGGATTGAGTTGGGAGCACAGGGCCCTCGTAGAGTCCGATCCAGAAGAATGGCATGAAAAGGCGAGGCTAGGGAGGAGATGTGAGGAATGAAAGGAGAGGGAAAGAAAGAAGGAAAATGTGTGAAAGGAAAAGGGGGCAAAGATAAAGGCAGCGAGGGAGGGAAGGAGGGCGGAGCTGGCCTGTCGTTTTTCTCTGTGTGTGTTATGTTGTCCTTGGCAGCCGAGATGTTTCAGTCTTGCAGATGGGAGGATGATGAGGGTGCTGAGATAAAGTAACAGCAAATGAAGAAGAGCAACGAGGAGTGATTACAGAGGTGTGACACTTGTACATGCTCATATACGCATTTCCACAGTCACGTCCAAACTGGGGATGTGCTTGGATAAGTGAATGTCAGTCAACTGTTCCAGGTGCCAAAAACAGTAATCCAGTAAGTACTAATTTGGTTAAACCGTA
Source organism: Pygocentrus nattereri (assembly GCF_015220715.1). NCBI lineage: Eukaryota > Metazoa > Chordata > Actinopteri > Characiformes > Serrasalmidae > Pygocentrus > Pygocentrus nattereri. The sequence continues at coordinate 37,521,523 of NC_051229.1, forward strand.
ATGAGTCCAGTAGTCCTTCCAGTCCTTGTACTGTTTAGTAAGAAACAGACAGTCACAGTAAACATCATTTAAAAGGCCTGGAAGTATCTCTGGAACATGACACAACCATTTATGCTGATTCAAATAGTGAAAACCAGAAACTATTAATCAGAAACAGCCCAAAAACAGCTAATATAAAGTCTTTATTCATATTAGCGTGAGCAGATGATTCAACATATTGTTCCCTAAGTTTGCAATAATGGTATACTGCGTAGTTTTCCAGTTTAAGCAATATTTTAAACAATATATTTAATAATCCATAACCCATGCTATAATGCTGAAATAGCAGCCTTTAAAGTCTATTTTGCACCATTTACTAATGATATCAGTGTAATTTTGTGCCATTTACTGGGTGCTTTAGATGGAAAAGTAAGAAAGAAAAGTTTAAAATAAATGACAATTATGCAGCAAGTTCACCTTCTGTAAATACAACATTTAGGTATGTGTGTATATATATATATATATATATATATGTGTGTGCATGTGTGTGTGTGTGTGATTGTGTGTGTTTGTTGTGTGTGTGTGTGTGTGTGTGTGTGTGTGTGTATGCCTTGTCTAGTATGTTTGGAGAGCTTTGGGTTGAAGAAAAGTACATTTTAAATTGAGCTTTTATTATTATTAGTAGTAGTAGTAGTAGTAGTATTAGTAGTAGTAATACTAGTAGTACTTTTACTGTCTTCACAATTAAGGCTCCATTTGGTTAATTTTAGTATGAAAACAGAACAAAGCAAACTCCATCAGGATTATAAGACATTCCTTTAGCATTGAGTATCAGCTCTAAGGCAGCCTGAGCTCATCAACTTTATTAGTGCTGACTAAAACTAATTGAGAAAGTATCATAAAACAGCCTGTAAGGTGCATCAGTTTAGCTTGTATTTGCATATGTTACTTCCTTACTATGAAGCACAGGTTCCTTATATTGAGTTGAAGTGTTATTATCAAGGATGTGATTAGCGTACTGTAGTGCGGTTGGATCTCTAGCTAGGCTAAATGTGATACCTGGCATTAGCTAGAACTAGAAACAACAGAACACTGTTACAGTATAACACTGCGCTGCTTAGCTCTAACGCTAACTCTGGCGCATTAGCTCATCTGAAGGTCATTAGCTCATCCTCTGTTAAGCTTTGTCACAAAACCTACAAGTTATTTAGTGACTAAAACTTTTCCATTTTGGTATTTATACAGATATTATTTTTATTATTATTATTATTATTATTATTATTATTATGTAATATTATTACATGTTAATTTTTTTAGACTGGCACTAGCGTTGCTAGCACACCACACTGTTTGCATCTCTTTTTTAAACCAAATATCAGTTCCTTAACTTTCACAGTGACTTAAATATCACAATTAGTCAGAATGCCTAAAAGAGACACTACGTCTTCAACTTCCGTATTACCCAGAATTCCAAAATGGCCCATTTTGAAGTGAGACTGTTTATAGTCAGAGCTGGCCTGGCCCATTCCTCGGAGATCAGAAAGACATAAAAGGAGAGGTGCCAGAAGACGTGAGGGAAGCTAAAAGCCGTTCAGCACGCAGAGGCCAAACCATAGCAGAGGCTGCCCAGCTATGACAGCAGGGTTAGTGGGCCTCAGTTTAAGTATCGTCTTGGGGGTTGTTTATCCTCTTATATCCTCTCACTGCTTCCCTGTGTTTTTCTCCTTAGTGCGGCTTGGACAAACTGCGCTTTGTGTTATATTGATCTTTCTGTGACTTATGATAAAGTCACTTTGCACAGCCTTTCTTGAGGAATTCAAATGCTGCTGCACTAAAAATGGTAATACACTGAATTTACACTGAAAGTACAGTACAAAAAGTTCTGAATTGCTGTTTTTAAAAACCAAATGTAGCTGCAGTTTTTTAAAATGACTGTAATCTGCACAACCACATGGGTGAATGCTGCTGAAGTGTTAGATGTGTAAACGAATGATAAAAAGAGCTGTGGAGCTCTAATAAAATTAACATCCAAATCTATCATGTTTAGCAAACCTTGTGACAGAAATATGGGCAAAAATGTCATTTTCATGACTTCATGGTCACAGAATTCTCAAAATATTGAGTAAAGCAGTGAAAAACACCTTAAATTCTCATTGTGTAATTTATGGTTGTATATCAACGAGAAAAAATAACTTTTCCATCAGTTTACATACCTTTGGCAAAATAGCTGAATGTAAATATTTGAACTCTTCTGCTCAAATTAAGTTCCGTTGTTTTTTTTTCTAAATAAGTTAACAGGGCCTTTAAAGGGAATATACTTTGGGGGAAAAATAACCATAAAATATTACATGTGCTGTAACTTTTGCACAAGCCATCTAATATGTTAAATTCAGCCAATAAACAGGAAGAAAATCAGCAAAACATTTATACAAAACCTGATAAGGGTGGCCAACCATTTGCATTCAACTGTATTTTACACACTGTAAAAATTATTTAATGTTTTAACTTAAAGTAAGTAACCTGGTTACATACAGGATGTTAGTAACCTGGTTGCCTTTAAATTATGAGTTCATTGAACTTCTAATAGTAAGTTAAATGAACAATATTTTTTATTTTATATTCTGTGCCTTTTTATTTAAAGTTGTGCACTAGATATATTAAATCTAGATATAATATATACTTGAATTTGATAGATAGATAGATAGATAGATAGATAGATAGATAGATAGATAGATAGATAGATAGATAGATAGATAGATAGATAGAATATGAATCAGGCAAATTCAATACATTCCAACATTCCAATGCTTATGACAGGCTGACGTCAGTATTGTTTAAGTATGCCGCAGTTAATGTCCCAATAGGGCCGTCTAGGGGGCCGAATGATCTATGTCGGGGTCAGAGTTCAGAGCTGTGATGTCAAAGATCAGATTGGCTGACAGGCTTGAGAAAATCCAAAGGCTTCTGCTGGAACTCAAGTTGTGAAGAACCTTGATGGTGGGTTGATGGGAAAGCAGGCTAACTTTGGGCTCAATGCATTTCGCAGAGGTACATATCTTTGGATTCAGCACAAGATTAGCTTAAGCTGCTAACCACTGAATCCACCACTGCGGAATACCAGCGTGCTGCCAATACGACTGAACAAGCTTCTGCTATCTACCAGGCCTTAGAGCGGGACTTGTTATCAAGCCAATGCCACAAGAAGAATGTGAAATATTTCGGTTCTAAAGCCAAACAGAAGACAAGGGGAGGAGTCCAGTGGAAAGTGATTCATTATGGCTGTGTTTGTAGCCTTGCTAACTCTTGACAGAGCGCAGATTGCAGACCTGTGGCCTGTGTAGCATCAAGGGAGGCTTCATGATCTTCCTGAGCTCAGCTGTCGATGGTTGCCGATCTTGTGTGCTGAGCTGAGGTGGTTACTGTGGTTACTGTGTTGCGCTAAGCTCAATGCTCTGATTAACATGCCTCAGTGATAATAAGATAATACTGTTTGTTCTTTCTGTCTCAGCACTGATAGCACTTATCAACCTGGATGTTTACATATTAGATAGTATAGACCAATATGGCCAGCCTGAGGGTTTTATCGGCATCGGATAAAATATTTTTTTTGTGGGATTTGAACTCGCAAGCATTGAACATCTTAGTTAAAATAATGAGTAAAATGTATTCACACCTCATCTTTCGCATAGCAGTAACATGTATTAACAGAAAACAGAACCTTTAGCCACTCAAATTCAGTGTCGATATCAGCCACAGAATTTCCAGCACTCAGACATTAATACAGTATATGCATTAAAACATATGCTTGTATCAGTGGCCAATATCTTGCTCGCTAATAAATGAGAAAATGTAGTTATTATTTTATGTCAGATATTGATATTGCTGCTGATAATAACTTACCAGCTCATTTATACAATTCAATACAGTCATGTACATGTTCACAATAATTGTCCTGTCTGGTTTATTTATGTCATAACTGACCCTAATCAATGATCCTGTGAAATATCGAGGGGTTATAATGTCTTATACTCACCGTGCTTCGTATTTGTTATGTGAGCTTGTTTTAAAATGCAAAAATTAAATTGTTAGTTATTGGCATCAGTACAGAAGCCCTAAAAGCCCTTGGATCTGCATGTTTCATTACTCCGTTTTTCTGTAATATGGAGATATTTTCAGTTTTGTTTTGAGTTCTTAAGTTATTTATATCATTATCATGACACTTCTCAATAAAACAATGTCTTTACAAACGTTTTAAAAGACAACCTCCCCCTGTAAGCGAATACACGGACGAATGTGTGCATTGTGCATGTAAATCCTCCTGTGATTTGAGGGGCATTGTTGATTTTAATTTTGAAGCGTCTTGATTAATAAGCTGTTGCACATGCACTTTTAAAGGGGATGAATGTTGTCTATGTATGTGGGATGTATGTGATGCGGCACATCAAAGACAGATTTCCATCATTCCTTGTACGTTTCGGATCTGAAACCATGACAATAAAATAAACAACTCGAGTTCCTCTGTGAAGTTGACAGATTCTGACTGCCTCTTCAGGGTTGCGCTTCATCCAGAGTCCAGGGAATGTGACCTCGTCGCTGGGGAAGCCGGTTGACGTCCAGTGCATCCTGCAGGGCGATGGAGGCGACGAGGGCCCACCTGACATCCTGTGGCTCAGAGAGGATCAGTTGTTGGAGTTCGCCGACACCAACCAGATGCAGGTGCCCTACAATGAGGACACCTGGCTGGTCATCAGCACGCTCCGGTACGCCACCTGTCTGCCTGGCCGTCTGTCTGTTTGTCTTCTTCTACAGCGTATGATCCCGTTTATGGGTCTAGTCGCCTCAATTTTGCACGCATGTTCTCATATTGGCTCACGCGGCCGAGCATGGTTTTAAAATGGCTTTTGACTCTTTCTCTAATGTGGCTGACTGCTTAATCTAACTGTAATCCTAATTCTGAGCTATGAATCTCCCGAATTGGGCTAATCCCCTTCTTTGTGTGCAGGATTGAAGGGGTCCAGCTGTCGGACATGGGCGCCTACCGCTGTGCAGTGGTCATAGAGGAAGAGGAGCTGGTGTCTGTTGAAGGGCACATCCAATTAGAGGGTAATTCTTCTTCGTTTCTTTGTAGTTTCTTGTTGGCATCGAGTTTAAGCCACAGATGGCAATGGAATGCAAAGGCCATTCATCCTCCGGTCATTCTAACAGACCAAGCTGACTCATATCATCTCATAGGCTCCACAATAAAGCCTGAAAAGTCCAAATATAATGGAATGGCCCAATTACATGATTAATTATGTAGTTAATCATCATGCTCAGTGCATACTTCTTAATATTTGGGATATTTATGAAAGCAGGTCAGCTGTGTACATTCTCTACATGGTTTATGGTATCTAGCAGGTTGACTTCAGTGTCACAGCCAACACTTAAAGTGGAATTCCACTGTTTTTTCCAAATTTATGCATAATTCACTGAGATTTAGAGTCATTCTGAGGGGTTTGGTGTGAAATGGTTCAGATGTCTTTACAGTGGTGGTGATAGGAACCAGGGGTCGCCATGACTACAAGACAGATATAGCCATTTCACTTACTATCCAAAACTACCAATGAACCGACGTGTCTTCTGAGTTTTATATGCAATGCTAATGATGGAAAATAGAAAATCTGATATAATAAGTTTTCTTTGGGGACTATTTTGCCTCACAACACCCTACATGAATCCCTCCACCATGGATGTTTAAGACCAATATTTGTATCCCAAAACTATCGCAAATCAGTCTTGGACATCAGACACTGAATTCATAACCATTTCATGTAGGAACTTTCTGTGAGGGAAGTTTTAGAGGTGGACGTCTGGTTCCTATCACCACCACTGTGAACAGTTCTGACTCGGTAAGTTTCTGTAGAACAGAGCGTTTCACACCAAACCACTCTGAACAACTCTGTTTACATCGTAACCTTTTAATTATGTAGCAGTTTCTAAAATTTGGTGGAATTCCCTTTTAATACTGTGGGTGATCTGTAAAAATTTGCGGTATTGAGAACCTAAATCGATCTGGCAAATAGGAAACACTTTGCTTGAGCCCTTCATTGACATAACCATGCCATAAACATGTCATAGCAGATTTGTGTTGTCGTGACAGTTTTTTTCGGTGTCATAAGAGTAACAGTTGTCATGACAGACGCCAAAATGTTATAATGTCATGACAGCGTGTATCACCCCAGCTAGCCATCGTAGCATATAACATTATAACATGTCATAGCAAGTAACAGTAATGGTAACATGACACTGTTATTTTTAATCTGCACTGAAAATGATTAGTAATAATATACAAGTAATAACAATACAAATATGTCTTACCTTAAAAAAACGTATTTTTGCCAGACTGGATCTCACTGGTTCAACTTTTGCTAATGTAGGTAGCTGGCTAGTAGCTTTCGATCAAAACATATGATTCAGTTTGGTTTATCTTGTTTCGCAGCTGTGAGCCGATAAGAAATAAACTAAGGGCAGCTAATCACAGCTAAACGTGAAGTAATCTTAATCATGACCTAGGAACCTAATTATAACATCATTATTGCACAAAGACCTGTTTTTTGTGCTGTTTATCCATTTGAAACTGTCATGAAGTATTTCAGGGGGCTGAGACTGAACCCCCTCGCCCCACCAGCTGTGCATCAGGTTGACTTCATTGATCTCTTTCACTCTCTCTTTCAGGTCTCCCTCATTTCTCAGTGGAGCCTCGCCCCATGTCTGTACTGGCGAATAAAGGCCTGAGCCTGCAGTGTGTTGCCCATGGCCCCCCTGAGCCCGTAAGGGTCATCTGGCTTCAGGACGGAGCCCCTCTCAACGTGCTGAGCGACCCTGTGGCCCTGTCTCCATCGACCCTCAACATCACAGGTACTTAACAATCATCATTACACGTAATAACTAGGTCTGACAAAACTAACATGCTAATTATTTAAAGGTCTAATCCTGTTGAGCCCCTAAAGCCTTAGGTTCACTTTATGACTGTTTAAAGTCTGAACAGATTCTAATGGTCCAGGTGTCTCACATTATCTGACTGGTTTTTGCTGATTTATATGAGTGACTGAAATATTGGGAATCACACACTATTCAGGTTATAAGCTGTTGCTAAACTGAACGCCTTTACTAAGAGACCTAAATAAACAAACGTGTAGCGGCTGCTGCTGATTTCTCTGCTGTTTGCGCTGAAGCAGTTAGGAAGCAGCAGGTAAACATGTTTAAGTGATGGACACTGATTTAAAATGTGATCAATGTGGCATTTTTAGAGTTTTAAAGTTACATAAACTCGATTGTGCCTTAAACTCAGCTCATTAAAAAGCTTTGCTCCACACGTGTGACACTTTTCACCATTTTTCATTGTTCACTTGCTGTATTTTCTTCTCAGTTTTCATTGGCTGTTGCAGGAATCCGTTCAGACTGAGTCATTGACCAGTTTACACTAGATTGCGCTCAAACTCCTGGAGGCTGAGTAGGAAAATGAATGTGAATTTATCATATGCACATATGGGACTAGTCTATTCCGATTGAGGCCATTCTGAAAATGCAGTTTCTATCAGAGTAAACGAGGTGGGTAAACCTCTAAATAATCTGTTAAACAGAAGAATAATATCCATGTAAATGCATGTATCCGAATACATTCCCTGTCAGAATGTGTAAGTACGTTCTGAGCATGTGCGTCACGTCATAGTGAAAGTTTATACCGTTCAAGGTGGTAGAGCAGAAACTGGTCTGCAGAGGAGACGAAGTTCATGCTCTGATCTTTACAAGACGGCGGTGGGACGGACGTCCAGCTTATGCGTCTCAGAGCACGACGTCTTCCTCTCGGCCTTCTTTAATAAGGACATGTGAAGGACGTTTTCCTGAGTCTGACGTCATTTTAAAGCAGTTAAAAACACAATCACTGCTCACTGCTGCTCATCTCACTCTGACTGGACTAACATGATGTTCACTGTCAGGGTAACGTCTACTCTAAGTGGTTCTTCACGCATCATTTTGCATCGGATTACTTGTAGTGAGCATGTAAACAGAGATTATTCCATCAGATTGTTGAATAGAGTAGCATAAACACCTCAGTCTGAATCTGATATATTTGGATTATATTTAAGACTTGCAAAAATCTTTGCATGTAAACACAGACGCTGGATGTATTTTAAAGCTTTAACAGCATTTATGTATCACATTAAACCACTTTATTCAAAGGAAAATTGAGAAGAATTTGGTTTTCAATGAAATGGGCCCTTTAGAAATTTAAAAAATATATTTTTATTACATTTTTTATAATTGTTCCCACTGGTTTAAGCACTCAGAGACGAAAACAACAACAGGCTATTTTCTGTAAAAGGAACTTTCGAATGCATGTGGCTATTTTCGATTCTGCTGAAATGGAGCGTGTTAATGGAGAGTTGACCAATCTGGTCACTTTGTGAATGAAATAAAACCACACTGACTCATCCTGCGTGCATTCTCCTCTTCTGAACTTGCGCAACTCTTAGACATCTTCATGAAGAGGAGCGTGTTTGAAGAAGTGTGAACGCCCACAGTCAGACATGTTTTTGTTGAGTTTCCAAGTAAAAATAAGTAGCACATCCTCTACACACTGAAATATGACAGACTTCTGAGAATTTTAGTGCACAATTTCTATTTATTTGCTGAGTTTAATATATAGGAATATACACTGCTCAAAAAAATAAAGGGAACACTTAAACAACACAATAAAACTCCAAGTAAATCAAACTTCCGTGAAATCAAACTGTCCACTTAGGAAGCAACACTGACAATCAGTTTCACAGCTGTTGTGCAAATGGAACAGACAACAGGTGGAGATTATTGGCAATTAGCAAGACACACTCAGTAAAGGAGTGGTTCTGCAGGTGGGACCACAGACCACTTCTCAGTACCTTTCTGCTTTCTGGCTGATGTTTTGGTCACTTTTGAATGTTGGTGGTCTTTCACACTCGTGGTAGCAGGAGACGGACTCTACAACCCACACAAGTGGCTCAGGTAGTGCAGCTCATCCAGGATGGCGCATCAATGTGAGCTGTGGCAAGAAGGTTTGCTGTGTCTGTCAGCGTAGTGTCCAGAGGCTGGAGGCGCTACCAGGAGACAGGCCAGTACACCAGGAGACGTGGAGGAGGCCGTAGGAGGGCAACAACCCAGCAGCAGGACCGCTACCTCCACCTTTGTGCAAGGAGGAACAGGAGGAGCTGCCAGAGCCCTGCAGAATGACCTCCAGCAGGCCACAAATGTGCATGTGTCTGCAAACGGTTAGAAACCGATTCCATGAGGATGGTATGAGGGCCGTGCAGGACGCTTGGCATTTGCCAGAGAACACCAGGATTGGCAAATTCACCACTGGCGCCCTGTGATCTTCACAGATGAAAGCAGGTTCACACTGAGCACGTGACAGACGTGACAGAGTCTGGAGATGCCGTGGAGAGCGATCTGCTGCCTGCAACATCCTTCAGCATGACCGGTTTGGCAGTGGGTCAGTAATGGTGTGGGGTGGCATTTCTTTGGAGGGCCACACAGCCCTCCATGTGCCCGCCAGAGGTAGCCTGACTGCCATTAGGTACCGAGATGAGATCCTCAGACCCCTTGTGAGACCATATGCTGGTGCGGTTGGCCCTGGGTTCCTCCTAATGCAGGATTGCAGGAAGCATTGGCACTCACTGTATACAGGGACTGAAACCACACAACAATGTGGATCTTACCCAAACAAAGACAAGCAGTAAGACAATTGACCTGTCCAGGCTCTGCCCACAGTTGTCTTCTTTCATAGCAACTGTTGCCAGGTTGGTCAGGCATCAGAATGCAGGTAAAAATGCCATTCAATCTAATGTTTCCCGTTTAAAATGCTACACTCCACCAATATAGTGGTTCTATATGGAATCATGAACACTTAAAGAACCACTTCCATGCTTAAATGGTTCTTTTCATGGTGAAATGGTTCTTCAGAATGATGGATAATGTGTCGTATATAGCACCAAATAAAAGTTCTTCTATTTTAATCAAATAACAATAGCCAGTTCCTTTATTGGTGCTAAGTACAACACATTGCCCAAGAATCTGAAGAACCATTTTACCATGCAAAGAACCATTTAAGCATGACAGTTGTGCTTTGAGTGTTCATGGTTCTGCACGGAACCATTGTCTTCACTGAAAAACCCTTGTAGAACCATCTTTTTTTGTGTATGTACCGAGATGGAGTGTGTTGTGAAGCTAATTAGCAGCAATGGATCTGCTTCAGTGCTTGAAAATGTCAACTAATTCCTGAGAGCAACTTTAGCTATGCTACCTATATAGAACCATGGTTCTATATAGAACAATGAACACTCAAAGAACCTTTTGCATAATGAAAGGGTTTGTCAGGTTGATGAAAAAAATACATGAATGTGTTATAGATGGTTCTACATAGCACCCAAAAGGGTTCTTCTATTGTTAGAATCTTGACACCGTAACAGTAGAAGAACCCTTTTGGGTGCTTTATAGAAACCATATTCACAAAAGGTTTCATGCAGAGTCATATACAGCACATTCTGCATCAATCCGAAGAACCCTTTGATCATGCAAAGGGATCTTTAAATGTTCATGGTTCTCTATTCATTTTCCTTACTAAAGAACCCTTAAAGCAACATCTTTGTAAAAAGTGGATACAACACATTCTCCATCAATCTGAAGAACTGTTTGACCAGGCAAAGAGCCAGTCCAGTGTGAAATGGTTCTATATGAAACTCTTGGTTCTAAATACAATGTTTTCCTTTACTAAAGAACCCTTAAAGAACCAACTTTTCTTACGAGTGAACACAAAGGTGCTAAAAGTCAAAGTGCTGCCGTTTTAAATGTAGAGGAAACAGAAACTCGACTGAAGTTTTGTCTTAAACAGTCTTGCTTCCGTGCGCAGAACCCGTAGATGGTGTGATGGAGGCGGTTCTGCACGTTGGGGGTTTGAAGGCCTTTTTAAGTTTGATATGTGGGACATTTTGGTGTCTGTTAAAGCAACTTGAAGGTCTGAAGGGCTGTTTAAGATCAAAGAGCGTAGCAGGTGGCTGTCATTCAGCAAATACTCCACACACACACACACACACACAGGTTTGTTTTTATACCATGTCAGGACGTGGGGCCATACTCATATTCTTTATTATCATATATCTAAGAATGTATATGTAATAATAATGTGTCCCATTTATATTAGATATAAGTATCTATATGTAATAATAACACACCCGGTGTGTATGATAAGGCAGTGTTTCTACTTGGAACCATGAGTGCTGTCTAGAACACTGCTTTGCATGGTGCAATCATTCTTCAGATTGAACATGTTGTATATGGTTCTATATAGCACCAAAAAAGATTCTGTGATTGTTACACCTTCAAGCTTGAGTACAATAGAATCATTTTTACAAAGGTTCTATATAGAACAATGCACTCTTAAAAAATGGGTCTTCAGTGGTTCCTTGGTAAAGATGACTGTATATAGAGCCATGAGCACTCAAAGATAGTTCTTTGCATCATGAAAGGGTTCTTCAGACTGATGGAAAATGTGCATGAATGTGTTGTAGATGGTTCTATGGTGTCATACGGTTATGATACCATAACAGTAGAAGAACATTTTGGATGCTATAAAGAACCATACACAGCACATCCTCCATCAGTCTGGAGAACCTGGTCACGATGCAAAGGGTTCTTTGTGTGTTCCTGGTTCTATGTAAAAATATTGTACTAAAGAACTCTTGAATCACCATTTTTAAAAGTGTAAACAACACGTTCTCCATAAATCTAAAGGAACATTTAACCATGCAAAGAACCATCTAAGTATAAAAGGTTTCTGTGTAGAACTTGAGGTGCTAAATTGAACCATTCCATTCACTAAAGAACCTTTGAAGAACCATATTTTTAAAGAGCGTAGTAATAGTATATTACTATATATATATATATATATATATATATATATATATATATATATATATATATATATTACATAATTTGAAAATGTATGTTGGCCTTTATATTGTGTGTACATTTCATGAAGGATGGACCAAAATAAATGGCCAAAAATAACTTACATTGTAAATAATGACTTACATTGAAAGTAATGTATGTTTTTTCCTTCTCCCGTAAAGTTACTATTTTGGAGATACAAGATTTTGTTCCATGTTTAATTAGAAGTTTCCTGAATATAACATTAATTTAAGTCATCAAACAGAAACTTTACAAAGTCAAGACCATTTTTCTGGTTTTCCTACAAAATCAGGACATTTGTTTCCTGAAAAAGCACAAATACAAGTTTTCACACACACACCGCACCTTCTTTCTTGTGTCTGGCTGTGGGCCAGGTGGGACCCGTCCAATAAGAAGCTGCCCTTTGGTGGCTGGTGAAAGAGCAATGGTGGGGAGGGCGAGTGAGATGGGAGGAAGGCTCGGAGAGGAAGAAAGAGAAAAGAGAAAGGCCTTTGAACACTTGCCATGCCGGACTGACAGATATGGCCTCTGTTGTAGTTCCAGCTGTACGGACCTGCAGCTTGGAGGAGTGAGTCACAAAGGCAGAGAGAAAGAGAGAGAGATAGAGAGATAGAGAGATAGAGAGATAGAGAGAGAGAGAGAGAGAGAGAGAGAGAGAGAGGCCAGCGGCTCTGAATCATCATGGACGGTTGACCATCAGTGGGCACACTCACAGGCTTGGAATGAGCCAACTCATACCAGCCGCCCCACAAAAACCTGTCCAATGACTCCTCATACAGGCCACAGGCTCCGACCTTAGTCTATGATAAAGCCTCAGTCTGCTCAATAACAATCCCAAGACCATCTAAAAGCAGGTGCTCAGACACAAGCTCCAAGGGGAATTCCACCAATTTTTTCACATTTTGTGCATAATCCAGTGTGTGAGGTGTAAACAGAGAGATTCAGCGCGGTTTGGTGTGAAATGGTTCAGATGTCTTTACAGTGGTGGTGATAGGAACCAGGGGTCGCCATGACTACAACACAAATATAACCATTTTGCTTACTTTTATGTATTTATAGTATATATGTTTATTTTTAATATTTATTTTATAGTGTGTGTGTGTGTGTGTGTATGTATGTGTATATATATATATATATATATATATATATATATATAATGTATATGTTTATTTATTTATTTGTAGTAATTAATTATAAAAAGTCAGTTAAAATAAGTTTTCTTTGGGGACTTTTCTGCATCACAACGCCTTGCATGTACTTCTCTGAAATTTTAAAAATACAGTTTCCTCCAAAAACGGTCATAAAACAGTGTCTCAGTCATCAGGAAGTGAATTCATAACCATTTCATGTAGGAACTTCCTGTGAGGGAGCTTTTAGAGGCGGACGTCTGGTTCCTATCACCAAATGTGTAAATGTCATGATGAAGGTACTGAAAGAAGCGACCCAAAATGACTTGGAAAAATGTCTGGTTCCATTGACTTACATTAAAAGTAAAGTATGTTTTTACCTTCTCCTGTAAACTTACTGTTTTGTTCCGATAAATAAGATACATGAGTAAGTAGTAGTAGTACAGTAGTAGTAGTAGTAGCTGTAGTAGTAGCAGTAGTTGTAGTAGTTGTTGTAGTAGTAGTAGTAGTAGTTGTAGTAGTTGTTGTTGTAGTAGTAATAGTAGTAGTAACAGTAGTAGTAGTTGTAGTAGTTGTTGTAGTAGCAGTAGTAGTAGCAGTAGTAGTAGTAGTAGTAACAGTAGTAGTAGTAGTAGCAGTAGTAGTAGCAGTAGTTGTAGTAGTAGTAACAGTAGTAGTAGCAGTAGTAGTAGTAGTAGTTGTAGTAGTAGTAACAGTAGTAGTAGTTGTAGCTGTAGTAGTAGCAGTAGTAGTTGTAGTTGTTGTTGTAGTAGTAACAGTAGTAGTAGTTGTAGTAGTTGTTGTAGTAGCAGTAGTAGTAGCAGTAGTAGTAGTAGTTGTAGCAGTAGTAGTAGTTGTAGCTGTAGTAGTAGCAGCAGTAGTAGTAGTTGTAGTAGTTGTTGTTGTAGTAGTAATAGTAGTAGTAACAGTAGTTGTAGTCGTTGTTGTAGTAGCAGTAGTAGTAGCAGTAGTAGTAGTAGTAGTAACAGTAGTAGTAGCAGTAGTAGTAGCAGTAGTAGTTGTAGTAGTTGTTGTAGTAGTTGTTGTACTAGCAGTAGTAGTAGCAGTAGTAGTAGCAGTAGTAATGGTAGTAGTAGTAGTAACAGTAGTAGTAGTAGTAGTTGTAGTAGTTGTTGTAGTAGTTGTTGTACTAGCAGTAGTAGTAGCAGTAGTAGTAGTAGTAACAGTAGTAATAGTAGTAGTAACAGTAGTAGTAGTAGTAGTTGTTGTAGTAGTTGTTGTACTAGCAGTAGTAGTAGCAGTAGTAGTAGCAGTAGTAGTAGCAGTAGTAATGGTAGTAGTAGTAGTAACAGTAGTAGTAGTTGTAGTAGTTGTAGTAGTAGCAGTTGTAGTAGTAGTAGTAACAGTAGTAGTAGTTATAGTAGTAGTAGTATTACGACAGGCTTATTTTATCTGTAAATAATTGCAACTTCTAATCAAAGTAGCTCCACTGACTTTACCGTTTCTGTTACAGTACAGTTGTTTCAAAAGTTTTGGCGCCCAGTCCGTGTTGAAGTGTAAATAAGAGAACATTTTCTGTGCTCACAGAGATACACTACTACATATTTTACTGTACAGTTAATGTTTATTTACTGAAATTAGCATATTGTGAGGAGAAATCCAACAAAAAGTGCGGCCTGCACAAAAGTTATGACTCATTTTTATGTGAAACTTGGTGTGTAAGGTTTTCCAGAGTTTTCCCGTGAAGGTGCACTCTCAGACATTGACGCTGTTTATGACCGTAAACAGCTCTGAGAGACAAACGCATTCACAGTGTTCCTGTTTATGACACTGAAATATGAAGAAGGAATTTTGTTTTTAGGGAAGGAAACAAAAGCAATTGTGGTGTGAAAGTGCACAAGATGTACTTTTGAGAGCACAAGTCACTGACCAATCTATGTCCATCAGATCTCGTGACCCTGACCCTGACCCTACGTTTGCGTTTGGCCCATACACAATAAGGCCACAGTGCTGCTTCAGACCGGCAGCTCCTCACATTGTGTGAAGAATGCAGCGTGAATGTGTGTGAGACTCTGTTCTGTGAGTCAGAGTGTGTGTGTGTGTGTGTGTGTGTGTGTGTGTGTGTGTGTGTGTGTGTGTGTGTGTGTGTGTGTGTGTGTGAATATGTTGGCCCCCCACAAAAAAAAGCAGAAGTAACTGTTGCTACTCAGCTCATTCTTTAACCTTAACATTCTTCACAGTTGAGGGAGAACTCTGCTTCCGTTCCCCTCAAACACTGAATCAGCCCACAGCACCCTCTCAAAACTCACACCACCCCCCTCCACACCACATATCAACACCATAACACATCCACTGTATAGGGATCGGACCTCACGGTTACATTCAGTTTCTTCTTCTTCTTCTTCTTCTTCTTCTTTCGGCTGCTCCCTTTAAGGGTCGCCACAGCGGATCATCTGCCTCCATCTTGCCCTATCCACTGCCTCCTCTACTTTCACACCAACCATCTCCATGTCCACCTTCACTACATCCATAAACCTTCTCTGAGGTCTACCTCTTCTCCTTCTACCCGGCAGCTCCATCTCCAACATTCTTTGCCCAATATATCCACTATTCCTCCTCAACACATGTCCAAACCATCTCAACCTGGCCTCTCTGGCTTTATCTCCAAACTGCTCCACCTTCACTGTCCCTCTGATCTGCTCATTTCTAATCTTGTCCATCCTCGTCACTCCCAACGAAAATCTCAGCATCCATTACATCCAGTTTCAATGTAAATATTTAATTGTGTGGGTTGGGTTTAGGTTTTGGGTTGAGGTTAAGGTTAGGATTAGGATTAGAGTCAAATTTAGAGTTAAAGAAAATTGTGAAGTCAGTAGATATTTAGTTGGATATAACTTGAAAGCAAATTAAATATCTACAAAGCGTCTAAATTATACTACCCAATAAATTGTTACCCAAAAATGAAAATGTGCTTAGGATGTTTTGTAAGTCAAATCAGAATCTTTCAAGAGAGAATTGTGATTTAGGAGTTGTTTCTTTTTCCCCTTCCTAATCTGCTCCCACACCAGAAGCATTTGCTGAGTGTGTTTCCCACTTTTTTGATGACACTCCTGAAGTTCTCTCTTCCCTTCTTCTTTTCCAGGACTGAACAAAACCAGCTCGTTCTCCTGCGAGGCTCATAACCGCAAAGGTGTGGCATCGTCCGGCTCTGGAGTCGTAACCGGTGAGTGTGTGTTGTGAGGTGGCAGTGATTACACTGAGCTCAGCATCTGACTTTCTTTCACATCCTCTTCTCTCTTGTGTGGTTTCTTTAAATTTCCTTCAGTTCAAACCAATAGTCTATGTGTTACGTAACCTTCAGACACTCAACTTTTATCAGAAACACCCACCATGTAGGTGCACCTTGTAGATTTACAGTTACAGACTGTAGCTCATCTGTTACTGCACAATTGATCAGCCCCCTTTACCATTCTTCCTGGAATGGGACCACTATAGGACCATGAATGATCATGACTGGACCAATACAGAACACTGTATATCCGAAAATCTGTAGATAGCCAACATTTCTTTTGTAATGAAGACCATTATTAGTGAGTTTGTCCCTCTTTGCTGCAGTGCCAGCCTCTACATTTCAGGAAGGCTTTACACTAGATGTTGGAACATTGCTGTGTGGATTTGATTGAGTAATAGTGAGGTCAGGTACTGATGTTGGATGGGCAGTTCCAGATAACACAGTTCCAATGCTCCACAGCCCTGTGCTCCACAGGCCTGGGGACCTTAGATACATATGCAGCTGCTCCAGAGTGTCCAGTTCAATTGATCAGTGCTTTTCTATACAAGCTATCAGCAGTAGGTGACCTTAAAGTAGATGACTTCACTCATGAGAAGGTCCATCTGGAAACTTTTGGACATGTAGAGCACTTTTGGTAGTAATTCTGTTGAAATCATCTAGAAATCATGTGCACAATTGATCAAGAAGAACTATGCAGCAATTTTTCTTTGTCTCTCCTTCTCTGCAGTGCTCCCTGCTCAGCCGCAGGACGTTACGGTTATTGAGGTCACAAACTCCAGCATCCGTCTGTCCTGGACTCCAGGCTTTGCAGGAGTTTACCCCATCACTCTCTGCACAGTTCAGGTAGGAGCCCTGCTTGCTTTTACTAGGCTAAATATGGGCTAGATAGAAGTTAACAAAGCACCAGTTATGAATTTTGGTCAATTTTATGAGCCTTTATAAATGTTTTTTTTAACTGAAACTCCCAATTTATGAGTTATATGAACAAATGAAACACACTACCACATTTCCGCAGCTTTCCATTCGCCAAAATCGCAATATCTGGGGATCTCAAGCCTTTTTTTTTTCCTTGTTGCACCATGTTGTTCCTGGAGGAACGTAATTTCACTCCACTGTGTACTTGTACATAAATGGAATGACAATAAAAGCCTCTCAACTTGACTTGATCTGTAAGCAAAACTGGCATTTTAAGTTCTTTAGTAAAGAGACAATCAACTATTTAAACAACGTGAATCAAGTGCTACATCAAAAGTAAGACTGGCTATTTAACACAATGAGTCATGTATAATTAAGGTACAACATTTTGGTTCAGGTGTAGCAGTAGCATTTTACTAGTTAGGGCATCTTCTTTGTCCATATCAGATGTAATTTTTAAATAATTATCAGATTTATTTCAGTTTTGATTCTCTATATCAGAATTCAACTGCGTCAAAATTTGTCTACACCAAGTCGACTGTCTCTAAATAGCCTAAAATATTCCGAAAATCGACTCTAATGACTTTTAGATGCTTCTGGTTGGCCATTTGTCATAATTAGTAGTGAGTAGTGCACCTGTGGCTTTAATTAGGGACCTACATTTAGAGTCAGAGCCTTTTTGCCCTCGATAGTATGGAAAAAACTTAAGCAACTCAGCCAAGAGTTGAGATGAAGCCAGTTCCTTCTTCGGAGCAATTTCCAGACAACTGAAGTTACCCCAAGCATCTACGTAAATAATTGTATTCAAATATAAAAATCTTGGGACCACACAGACACTGCATCATTCAGGCAAAAGACTCAAATTAGCTCCCAGGGCTGAACGGACCGAACCCCAAACTAAGAACAGAGACAGGTGAAGTGGTTGGAGGCATCAGGTACCAAAGTATCTACATGCACCATTAAGAGAGTCCTACACAGCCATGGCCTGAAAGGCTGAAGCCATAACTCCAAGACTGGCATTGAAAAAAGCCAAACTACAGTTTGCAGATGACCAGTGTTCTGTGGTCAGATAAAACAAAGACTGGAATATTTGATAAGGAGTTCTTTTAATCCAAAGAACGCCACCGCAATTGTGAAGCATAGTGGTGGCAGCATCATGTTGTCAGGGTGTTTTGCTGTAAAAGCTGGTGCAAAAATAGAAAGATCTAGAAATCCTGAAGCAACACCTCAAGACATGAACCAGAAAGTTAAAACTTGGTCTCAGCTGGGTCTTTCAGTGAGGACAATGATTCCTTCTGGCTTAAAGATAACAAAGTACAAGTATCAGACTGACCATCAAAAAGCTTTCCATAGGAGTTCCACAGGGAGCCTGTGGACTGAGAACTTCTGCAGCTCAGTCAGGTTTTCAGCTGTTAGGAGGAGCGAGTAAAAATTCCAGCAAAGTGTTGCCACAAAGACGCTGCCACTAAATACTACTAAAGGGCATGTCAACCTCTGATCCACTGAAAATCTGGTGTAGCAAATGCCCTAATTGACTTAACACGGGAAGTATATGGTCTTGTGAAACGTGTGGAGTTTAAGCGTCTTTAACGTTTGGCCTCAGCTGTGCGTGTGTGGGTGTGCAAATCACAAACAGTCCAGTGGCTCCACACTAAAAGTTCTTGTGTGACCAGTTTGTAACAAAGCAAAAGTGGTGATGTTTTAGGGGATCAGGTATCTGAGAGTGGTCTCGCTCCGTCTGGGGCCCTGCTGCAGCAGCGAGAGTGAGGGTCTGTACTCTTTCGTAGTCGAGCTCCACCCCAGAGCGTCTGGTTCTAATAAAAGCGCCCCTCTCGTGCCCCACGGCTCCCCCACTGCTGAGCCACACTAAAGGAGGAAATGGAGAGAGAAGGGGTCTCAGCGGGTCGGGACAGGAGGGGGGGCTGCAAATCTTAACGGTCCAAACCTGAAAACATGAAATGCTGCAGTACCTTTGTGTAGAGAAGAGCGTGTGAGACTGAGGGGCTCTGCTGTTAGTCTGTACGTTTGTACGGTTTAAATGTTACTCTGAAGTTGGTTCTTGATTCTCATATTGTTTCTGAAAAAGTGACAGAACAAAGAAAGAAAAAACTTGGCAAGAAAATGTAGAAAATCTCTATTGAATCAGAAACAAAAACACTGCAACAGAAGGCAAAACTGTGAGAAAGAAAGAAAGAAAGAAAGAAAGAAAGAAAGAAAGAAAGAAAGAAAGAAAGAATACAAGAGAGGGTGCAAACAGGAAAAAAGAAAGAACGTATAAATGAAAGAAAAAAAAGAAAGAAAAGGAGAGAAAGAAAGAAATGTAGATAAAAACACAACCACCAGGAAAGAAAGAAAGAAAGAAGAGGAAAGAAGAAAGAAAGAAAGAAGAATGTATAAATGAAAGAAAAAAAGAAAGAAAGAAAAGTAGATAAAAGAACCAACCACCAGGAAAGAAAGAAGGATGAAAGAAAGAAAGTGTGCAAGAGAGGCAGCAAACAGGAAAAAAGAAAGAACGCACAAATTAATTAAAGAAAGAAAGAAAGAAAGAAAGAAAAGGAGAGAAAGAAAGAAAGAAATGTAGATAAAAAAACCAACCACCAGGAAAGAAAGAAAGAAAGAAAGAAAGAAAGAAAGAAAGAAAGAAGGATGAAAGAAAGAAAGTGTGCAAGAGAGGCAGCAAATAGGAAAAAAGAAAGAAAGAAAGAAAGAAAGAAAGAAAGAAAAGGAAGGAAAGGAAGGAAGGAAAGAAAGAACGAAGAAAATCAAAACAAAAAAACTGGAAAAGTAGAAACAAGTGTATTGAACAGGTGTATAAAAGAGAAAAAGAGCAGTAAAGAAGAAAGAAGATGGCAGTAAAAAGAAAAGGAAAAGAAAGCAGGGTGCAGCAGGACAGTATGGACAGTATGAGGAGAGGGAGAGAAGCTGAGAAGGTAGTTATATGAGAAGAAAGAAAGAAAGACTGCAGAAAAAGAAAATAAAGAATGCCACTATGCGAGAAGGAAATACTGTGAGTGCTTCATTAAGATTTGAATCAGGTAAACAAGTGTACTTCGTTATCCAAGGAAAAGGGTAAGCAGGGCACTGGACAGGTGAGCGCAGCAGTAAAGGACTGAGGGGAGAGACTGAAGGCCTTTTTAGGAACAGTATAATCAGTGAAGGAGTGAGTGAGGGCAGAGGAATGACCAGCCCATGTGAGTAACAATCCAGCAGTGCTTGTCATTTAAGCAGCCTTGTTTACTGAGCTGACTCACAGCCGCTGTGCTGTGACTCACGAGTGACTCGTCCTGCCGCACGCGTGGATCTGAAGTCTTCTGCACGCTTACCGTTCCCGTCTTTCCTGTCCTTCAGGGAGAACAACTTCTCTTTAACCCAGAACTCTGACTCATCCCCATTCACATACCACCGCACTTGACAAATCATAACCCCACCCCCCCCCATCCCCCCTGCCCCCAACTTCATCCACAGCCTCTAGAGCTCCACTCGCTGTTATCATTCTCTCAGATTTCACTAGGAATGCCGCAAAGTGTTCAGGCAATTGCTTGGACAAGTGGTTGGCAGGTTGCAGTGTTATACTAGACATGGACAACAAATAAACAGCAGCCGACAACACAGACCTGGACACAAGACTGAAAACAACATTGAGGTTGCACAATGATTTTTCTCATCTTTTCCCATTTGCAGCTTCTTGCGAGGTTCTTTGGATTTTGCAGTATTTAAGGAAAGAACGAATATCTGGGTACCAGCCAGCAAGCAAATTAACTTTTGTCCTGGAAACTGGTTCATCCTGACTGGATATCAGCCACACAGCTCAACAGTTGATAAAACAGGAGTATAAGAGGGAACCCACTACATAGCCCTGAGGGACACCACTGTTGTGGGTGAAAAGGGAGTACAAGAGGGGACCTAGCACATAGCCCTGAGGAATACTAGGGTTTGGGGTCAGCAGGGGCTACAAGAGGGGGCCTAGCACATAGCCCTGAGGGACACCATTGTTGTGGAAGAAAAGTTAGTACGAGAGGGAACCTAGCACTTAGCCTTGAGGGTTATTACTGTTTTGGGTGAGCAGGGACTACAAGAGGGGACCTAGCACAAAACCTTGAGGGATACCAGTGTTTTGGATGAGCAAGGATTACAAGAGGGGGCCTAGCGCATGACCACTGTTGGTGTCCCTCAGAGCTATGTGCACCAACTACAGCACTCTTTGTATTCCCTGCCTTGAAGAGGTGACCTAGTATATAGTCCTGAGGGACACCACTGTTTTGGGTGAAGATGGAGTACAAGAAGGGGACCCAGTATATCGCCCTGAGAAACACTACTGTTGTTTGTGGGTGAAGAGAGAATATGAGAGGATACCTGGTACATAGTCCTGAGAGACACCACTGTTGTAGATGATGACAGAGTACAAGAGGGGGACCTAGTACATAGCCCTGAGGGACACCATTATTGGTGGTGCTAGACTGGCACTCTGAGGTTATTTGTCACTTGTTGTGTTTTACCTGGCCCAACTATGCCAAGTGTGATGAAGCATCTCTGTTGAGTATCATTAGATTTAATGTGAACCTGGCTGATATCGATGAAGAGCACGCTCTAATAGTCAAAGCCAGATGTACGTTTATTACTGCTCTGTCATGAACTACTCATTCCATGCCATGTTTCATAAAGTATGTCATTTCTGTTGCAAAGTGGGTATAATAAGCTGAACGTAAACTGGGATTGCTTTAGTCCTCCTTGTGCCTTTTCCCACAGCTTTAATTTATATACAAAAAGATGGAAAAGAGAGAGTGTGGGTGTGTAAGAGGGACGATCTTTTATTTTTTTCTGCAGTAGCTCTCGTTATTGAATGCACTACACAGCCGAGAACAATTTTAGAGACGGTACGACCTTTTCATGTGGTTTAGGAGCTGAGCGAGGGAAACTTTTGGGCTGGCGTTCGGTGTTTTGATGCTGTTTATTGCGCAGGCTTTGCAAAGCCAGCACGTTCCTTTCTCCCTGCTGCTTTCTGCTGATGTGAATGGTTTTCATGTGTCCTGCTGGGCCCAGAGTGTGTCTCGCACTGCAGCCGAATGCTAATGACCTCAGTCAATAGAGGTACAGTGTGGGTGCTTAAAAATCGGCCAAGAACAGCAGGGCAACGCCTCGAGGGCTGTGCGTGTGTCTGTGCTGAGCATAGATGGCAAAAACAGTGATCAGATAAGTGTCTAAATACCCTCACTTTTGTTGTGGGTCCATAGAGAAGAGAGACAATTGGAAAGGGGAAGTGGAAGGGATTACTTCTTGTTTGTGTTAAAATGAAAGCAAATGGCTAAAAGTGTTGCAGTAATCAGGTTGTCTTGCGGCTTCTGAGGAAAGGCCTAGTTGGCCAGACTGCGCTGCTAACAGCAACCATAATATCATGATAAGCTTTTATTGTACATCCAAAAGGCCACTTTCAGCAAAGTCAGGAATTTGTGTTTATAAAAGCTCTGTTGTTGTTGTTATTGTCAAAAAATAAACAAAGAAAAACTTCTAGAATGTATCTTAATATAAAAAGATTAGATTCTATGTATATATATCTATATATACTTAGAGATCAAATCATTATTGATGGTAAGATATCAGCAAAAACTGCAGTACCGCTTCTTTTACAGTCTCCAAAGTTCTAGATATTAACCAGAGAAGTGTGAGGTACAAACTCCTGAGTGCTAGAAGTGCCAAGCGACAGTTTAACTAAATTACTTTTAAATGTATGGCAGGTTTTAGATATTACCTGGGTAAAAGTATGGCACAGAGCCCGAAGTGTGGTGAAACCATTTTTGGGTAAAATTGTGGTGTACTAAAACAGTCTGACTAAAACAGTCTGACTAAAACAGTCTGACTAAATTCCACTGGTTCTGACTATTAAATCGATGAAGTAAGACAAAGTAAACTCTCATTTTTGGATGATTATTTGACATATTAAGGCGGTAAATACAAACAGTCTAACTTTAATGTCAAATGCTTAGGTAAGCAAACACATTGTAAACATTAAAAAAAAAGTTCTGTTTGAGTTCTAGATAATAGACACATACATACTGTTAAGACTCTTGCTGAAGTGCCTCTTTACCTACTACTTGAAAGTGTTTCCAAGCCAAATGACTTTGAAGTGACATTTAGAGGTATTTTGTTGTATTTACCACTTTGTTGCTCCAAATAATGTATCCATTTATAAGATATTCTCCAGTGTCCTTTATCTGCTTAATAGCTAGAACCGGTTTGTCATTTCAGAGAAATTTAGTCAGAATGGTTTGGTAATTAGCCCTGTTTTAATTAGAATTACACAATACTCTGAGTTTATCTTCTACCCATTCACAGTATGTAGAACCTGTTAGTATGTAGAGCTAGTTAGTCTACTTTTGCTTACCATCACGTTACCCCAAGTAATTATCTAGTACTTTGGAGTTTGTTTCACATTCTTACCTGGTTAATACTGATACCTTCTCTTCTTCTGGCGTTCTGTTAAAGTGTTACAGCTGAAATCTGCCCAATGTCGATAACCATCCATAGAATTTGGTCATTTTTAGTAATTTAACAAGATAAATAACAAGTGAGACATAAGATATAACACCCCCGGTCAAACTACAGTGAAAATAAGTGAACACAGCATCTATAGCAAACTGAAATATGACTTTTGTTTGCAAGATTTTATGCACGTAAGTAATACAACATAAGTAATTCAACCAGGGATGCCAAAACTTTTGAATACTGTATATATAATGTATGCTGTATATATAAATATACTATATAAGATGCAGTGAAGAGCATCAACTAAAAATCTAAAACGAAGTAATTGTAAAAGAATAAAATACAGAAAGGTTCTGTATAAATATCGATAAATTAAAATTGGTGTTGGTCCATCTTTTGCATCATTCTGCTTTTAATGTTTAGTTCATCATGTAATAATTCACACAGTAAAGGAGAGCTGGCATTTGTACTGTTATTAAACTGTTATTAACAGTCCTATTATCTGTCTTCAGGTCAGACCATCAGGAGAGGACTTGAATCCAGATCATGTGATCCACAACCAGAACGTTAATGTCCCACCTGCCACCCACCTGGTCTCTGACCTGACGCCCTTCAGCCAGTATGACGTGAGAGTGGCCTGCCGGAGCAGCGAAGGTGTTTCTGACTGGACGTCGTGGGCGACAGTCAGCACCAGTGAAGGAGGTAAGGAACTTCTCATCGACGCCACTTGTACGACCACAAAACTAGAATCATAACCAAATTGGAAGACTGAAACGCTGGAAAGCAGCCACTGAACTCTTATTAACCCTTTTTAACTTTGTTTGAACCTTTTTTGTGTTGCAACCTGAGGTTGAGACCCTGCGATGTCATCATTTTGCAGCTGGAGGAGTTTTTTTAGAGAAACTGCTCTATTGAGTAACTAAACAAATGTAGATTTATCATAGGTCAGTAAGATCCCTGACTGAGAAAGTAGCAGTCCACTATAAAAAGCAGTTTGTTCAAAATTAAAGGGCCCATATCCTATATTTTCTTGCCCTGGAGCAGGGGTCAGCGAGATGCCACGTGCGGCTCTTTTACTGCGCTGTTGCAGCTCCACAGCAGAATTAGGCTTGTAGGTAATAATAAAATAATAATCCTTTACAGTAAAATAAAGCTCTGCTGATCCTTCAACACAGTTTAACAGTAAATGGTCTTAAACGCTGGAGTTAATGTAGAACTGCTGATTCACCCTTTAACCCTGAAGATCAGCGCAGACTGCCGGTCACATAGCAACACAGACAACAGTCTCGCCCAGCTAGTAGTTAATGAAAAGGCAGAGAGATTTAAGATGAAAGTTGATCATTTGGAGATGAATGGACTTATTTGCGTTTATATATTCAGTCCAGCTGGTTTCCTGATGTGTTTAATCTGCAACGAGAAACTGAAACACAAAGTCACGAAACTGAAGTCAGATTCTTATTCGCCAGCTTCTTATTTGAATTTGAATGTGAGAAAAGCAGCTATATCTGAGCTGAAGCTTAAAGCAGAGCAAAGTAAGCCTGTGTTTTTGTTTGGATCGTACACTACATTGCCAAAAATATTTGCTCGTCTGGTTTCACACGTACATGAACTTGAGTGACATCCCATTCTTAATCCATAGGGTTTAATATGATGTCAGCCCACACTGTGCAGCTATAACAGCTTCAACTCTTCTGGGAAGGCTTTCCACAAGGGTTAGGAGTGTTTATGGGAATTTCTGACCGTTCTTCCAGAAGCGCATTTGTAAGGTCAGACACTGATGTTGGACGAGAAGGCCTGGCTCACAGTCTCCGCTCTAATTCATCCCAAAGGTGTTCTATGGGGTTGAGGTCAGGACTCTGTGCAGGCCAGTCAAGTTCTTCCACACCAAACTGGCTCATCCACGTCTTTATGGACCTGCTTTGTGCACTGGTGTGCAGTCATGTTGTATGTAATCACCATTTTATGTACTGGTGATCAAACTATCCAACCCTTTGAATTAAAGAGGCTGTTTTTGTTGCTGCCTTTAAGATTGATATATGTAAATGAGCTCTGTTCTAAATGGCTACCCTATTCTGCCTTATTAAAAGAGCAGTTCAGGCTGAAACACTCCTTATAACTTCAGAGTGAAAGGGCGGAGCTAAAGTGTTGTCGGCTAAATGGGTGGAATAAATCTCCATGAACTTGCAACGTGATTTTACTCTCAGCCATTTTTAAGTATTTCTGTTGGTCCGATTATGGTGAAATTTGAACACAGCTGCTGTTAAATTATGTAGAAAACTAAAAATCACCAAAAAATTGAGATGCTTGTATTTTTATATGTGAATGTGACATCACAAAAACAATTACTTGATGCCTAGCCATTTCTTAGCTGCTATACCATAGCATACCGTTCCAAAGTGAAGGACCCTTCGTTTACAGCCTAGAAATCTAGCCTACGTTCGGAGTGCTTTTAAGCGACGCAACAAGTGTATCCTTCCTTGGCCTTTGGTTACCCACAGTTCTCTGCGCACAAACGACACCAAGGAAGAAACGACACTGTGGTCGGAAGAAAATCTCCATTTTTGTTGTTTTTCAGTTTTTGACATAATTTGAAAATACCCATTGCTCTTAACATTGTTTGTAAATTTCATGATGAATGGACCAAATTAAATGGCCCTAAGTTACTTGGAAAGATGTCTGGTTCCATTAACTTACATTAAAAGTAAAGTAGTTTTTTTCCTTTTCCTGTAAAGTTACTATTTTGGAGATACAAGGTTGTCTTCCGACAGCAGCGTGTCACGACCGGTTAGGGAGAAGACAGGCGCGGACAGTTAAATGAGGCTTTATTAAAAAGGGCAAAT
>NC_051229.1:37553098-37563098 GCF_015220715.1 Pygocentrus nattereri
AAAGAGAAAGACAGAGGAAAGAGAAAGATAGGGGAAAGAGAGAGGAAAGAGAAAGATAGAGGAAAGAAAGAGGAAAGAGGAAAAGAGAGGGAGAGAGAGGAAAGAGAAAGACAGAGGAAAGAGAAAGGAAAGAGAGAGGAAAGAGAAAGACAGAGGAAAGAGTAAGATAGGGGAAAGAGAGAGGAAAGAGAAAGATAGAGGAAAGAAAGAGGAAAGAGGAAAAGAGAGGGAGAGAGAGGAAAGAGAAAGACAGAGGAAAGAGAGAGGAAAGAGAAAGAGGAAAGAGAGAGGAAAGAGAAAGATAGGGGAAAGAGAGAGGAAAGAGAGAGAGGAAAAGAGAGAAGAAAGAGGAAAAGAGGGAGAGAGAGGAAAGAGAAAGACAGATGAAAGAGAGAGAGGAAAGAGAAAGATAGAGGAAAGAGAGAGATAGAAGAAAGAGAGATGAAAGAGAGAGAGAAAGAGAGATTGAAGAAGTAGAGAGAGAGAGAAAAGAAATAGAGAGGAAAGAGAGAAAGAAAGAGAGAGAAGAAATAGAGAGAGAGGAAAGAGAGTTTCTGAAGCAGATATAAAAAATGAGCTCATTTAGACTGTATCTATACAGTGAGTGTGTATGTGTGTGTGTGTGTGTGTGTGTGTCTCTGTGTGCGTGTGTCTCTGTGTGTGTGTGTCTGTGTGTGTGTGTGTGTGTGTGTGTGTGTGTGTGTGTGTGTCTCTGTGTGTGTGTGTGTCTCTGTGTGTGTGTGTGTGCAGTCTGATTAAGCTCCTGTGGCCGCGACAGCAAACAGCCTGATTTGAGACTAATTGCGAGGAGCTAAAACAGGAGGTTCAGGCCTCATAAAGCCCATGGAACAGATGTGTTGCAGGGCATGATGGGAAACGTTTGACTCACTTAAAGCCTCAGCATATTTCAGCCTCTATAACTGCTCAGAGGAATGTTGTAGTGCTCCCAGGTTCTCAGGCCCAGCGCTCTGTTTCAAAGAGCCTGTATCGCTTGATTTTTACTCTGTTTTATCCCTGACGTTTATACATCAAAAACAGCCGAAATTCATTCTTACATGACCATTTCATATGTGACTCGTATGGAGGGAACTTTCTGAAACTTTATCAGTGTTTCATACTACAAACTTTTTTGTTTAAAAACGAAGTTCAATTTTCTGTGATCTGGCCCTTTAAAGGTCCAGAAAGAACAGGCGGCTACTGTACAGCGTTACTGAATAAAGGAAACCGGCGGCCGGTTCTGACTAAGACGTGCCATGAGGCTGCAGCGCTGCTTCGTTCAGTCTTTCCACTAACGCAGAACATTAGATCCTCGCCAGACCTACACGCTCACTAATGCTGCAGTGAGACGTGTCGCTCTCCTTCTTCCCTGTCCCTCAATCTCGATCTCTGTCTCCCCCTCTCTTTCTGTCTCTCTCTCTCTTCTTTTTCTTCCCCCTCTTTCTCTGTCTCTGTTTCTTCCCTCTTTCACTCCCTCTTTTTCTTTTCTCTCTCTCTCTCTCTCTCTCTCTCTCTCTCTCTCTCTCTTCCTCTTTCTGTCATTCCTGTGTTTTTCGGGCAGAATCCGATCCAGAAATAAGAAAACTCCTCCTGGCCGTGTTTTCTTTCTTGGCTCCTTCGGCTTTTGCTCTCCTCATTTTTTCTTCCAAACGCCCATCCCTTCTTCCTTTCCTTCTCTTTGCTGATGTATTGCTGAGCTGCTTTAGTCGTCCTCTTTTTCCCTTTTCTTTATTTGGCTCATAGTGTAAAACAAGTGGAAATCAGAAATAGGCAGGTGAACATGAACAGAGAGAGAGAGAAAAGAAGGAGTGACAGAACAAATAGGAGGAAAAGATAAAGAGAGAAGAAAGAAAGCAAAAAAGAGAACAGGAAGAAAGAGGCAGAGAGAGATAGAGAGAGAGAAAGAGAGGAGAGTGAGAAAGAGAAAGAGGTAGAAGAGAGAGAAAGGGAGAGAGTTATGTAAAGAATGTACAGAGAGAGGTAAAGAGATGGTAAAGAGAGAGAGAGAGAGTGATAGAGAGAGAGGGAGAGAGATAGTGAGGGAGAGGGGAGAGAGATAGTGAGGGAGAGAGAGGGAGAGGGATAGTGAGGGAGAGGGGAGAGAGATAGTGAGGGAGAGAGAGGGAGAGGGATAGTGAGGGAGAGGGGAGAGAGAGATAGTGAGGGAGAGAGAGGGAGAGGGGAGAAATAGGTAAAGAGAGAGAGAGAGAGAGAGAGAGAGAGATAGTGAGGGAGAGGGGGGAGAGAGAGTCACTGGTAAAGGGGCCGGTCGTGTGTTGTTAGTGCTGAGCAGAGACACATGTGGAAGCAATCAGTCTCCAAAACTGGCTGATAGCATCATCAGAACCTGCAGAACGTTACAACAGCCAGAACACTGAGCAGCGAGAGAGGCGGAGAGAGCGAGACGAAGAAAGAAAGGCAGTGCTGCAGTGAGAGGAAAACAGTCCTCATCTGGGCGTTCAGAGGGTTCATGGACTCAGGGGCTCGCGCTATTTCCAGCCCGCTGCTCCGCTGCTCTGTCCTCTCTGAGCTCAGCCTGTTTGGCTGCCAGCGTGTTTTTCTCCTCGTGCTGTGGAGCAGAAATGGGGGGAGGGGGGTGGAGGTCACGAAGTAAGAGAAAAGAAAAGGAGAGTGAGACCAGACAGAAAGAGGGGACCTGGTGTGTGTACATTTCTTGGTTTTCCTACATTTTTCAGCTAAAAACGCAGAGAAAAACCTCTCAACACAATGATTATATATATTTCTCATAATAATAACTGTCATCAAGTTATTCAGTAATTCAGTGCTGTAAATTAGACACTAAAACCAACACTTTATTCACAGTTTATAGTATTTTGGGGAACAATCTAATTGAAGTACATGCTAAGAATTATGGATATATTTAAATGTGTATATATATATATATATATATATATATATATATATATATATATAAGCTATGATTTTCTGTTTATTACAAAAGAGCTATGAATAGCTGTTTAATTAGTGAGATTTGTATATATGTATAAAATTGGGCCTTTTCTATAGATTCATTCATCATGAAATTTACATACACAGGCATTTTCAGGTGTCAAAAACTGGAACAACAAAAATGGAGATTTTGTTCAGACAGCAGCGAAATATACATATTATTCACCATGACATCAGCAATATATATATATATATGTATATGTGTGTGTGGAGGGGGGGGTGCATATTTTAATGTGTATGTTCGGGTTGAGTCAGCGGAAGCGGAATTCTTGCCTTTAGGAACGAGTACGTGCAGAAGCTGAGTCACAAAACGGCGGCTGTATCATAGCAATAGTCAATATGAACAGAACCCCCTCGGCATTGCATATTCATGACATTGTCTGCTCTAGCTTTCCCTAAATTTCGCTCCTTCAGGATTCTTCTGTAGTAATTTGTATTTTTAGTTTGACTTGACTGTCCTCTAATGATTTCTCTGTGCTTATATTTTGGCAAAACAGAAACGGATCAGCTACAAGCTTCTTTTAACTTATTGTGATATCGAAGTGTTGTTTTGAAAGCGGAAATTCCTCATTCTATACCAAAAACCAAGCGTGGTGTTGTCTCGCCTAGCTAGTGGCATATGTCTGTAGGGGACTGTAGCAGATTATTACATAACTACAAGGTGGCTGTGATAGGATGCAACATTAGACAAAAATGAGCACTGGAGAAAGTGTGAGCATATTTCTATGTGAGTGGTTAAAGGGATTATGTATATATGTGTGTGTGTGTGTTTGTGTGTGTGTTTGTTTGTGTGTGTGTGTGTGTGTGTGTGTGTGTGTGTGTGTGTGTGTGTGTGTGTGTATATATATATATGTACATGTATGTAGATGTAATATGGGCATACAGATACATGTATACATATGCTTGTGTGTTAAATAATGTTGTATAATTATACATTCAGTTCTCCGTACATAGCAATGTCAACAAAAGAAGAGGCAGAGAGTAAGAGGACGGTTTAATAAAGGAGGTTCAAGAGGCATCTGCAACTAAAGCCACGGCTGTTTATCTGTTATCTCTTTTTAAATGGTTAACAGGTCAGTTAATCTGGATGCACTGGCCCTGAGCTCAGGGGGGTGTAAAATATATATATAGATAGATAGATAGATAGATAGACAGAGAGAGAGAGAGAGAGAGAGAGAGAGAGATGGACAGATAGATATATAGGTATATTGCTCCATGATGAATGGTCCATGTTTCCACTGACTTACATAAAACTTAAAAAAAAAAAAGTAGGGTAAGTTTTTTATACTGTAACTTTACAGGGAAACAGTCATATATATATATATTATATATATGTATGTGTATATATATATATATATATATATATATATATATCACTGTCCAAAGAAGAACATGCATCCCCATTTTTGTTTTGTTCATTTTCTACTTCATTTTAACACATCAAACATTCCTTGTTGAATGGATCAATACAAATGCTCCAAAATCAGTTACAACATAACCGTTTTACATTGGCTTACATTGAAAGCTACTAATGTTTGTCCCACTTACTTTTGGAGATACTTGTTTCCCTTTGGACAGGGACAATATATTCAAACCACATGCAACATTTTATTGTTACATATAGATATTTATAACATAAAGCATCTGTGTAACACATAAGGGATACAAGTATGACCTCATGTCCTGATCTTATGTATTAAAATCATCCAGTGTGTCTCTTTTCTCATTCACCCTCTCCTGGCCTTTTTCTCTCTGACCTGTTTTCCTCAATAAAACTGCATTCTCTGCATTCTCTGACACCACGTCCTCACAGCTGGAACACAGATCCACACCCTGAAGCCTCGCGCCTGTCAAAACATCTCCGACCATCCTGTTAGTTATATTAGTGTCAGGGATGGTAGTGGAAAAAATTATATTTATATATATATATATATATATATATATATATATATATATATATATATTAGCCAATAAAACGTTATCATCAAGACTTTCACAATCTACCATGAATTATTGAGTATCTACTATGAATTATTAACTACTCTGAATTATTCAGTACCTACTCTGAATTATTCAGTATCTATTATGAATTATTCAATATCTACAATGAATTATTAGGGATCTACTACGAATCATTCAGTATCTATTATGAATTATTAAGCATCTACTATCAATTATTCAATATCTACTATGCATTTTTCAGTATCTACTATTAATTATTCAGTATCTACTATGAATTATTCAGTATCTACTACGAATTATTCAGCATATACTTTTAATTATTCAGCATCTACTTTGAATTATTCAGTATCTACTACGCATTATCCAGTATCTACTATGCATTATTCAGTACCAACTCTGAATTATTCAGTATCTACTGTAAATTATTCAGTATCTACTGTAAATTATTCAGTATCTACTATGAATTATTCAGTATCTACTATGGATTATTAAGTACCTACTATGAATTATTCAGCATCTACTAAGAATTATTCAGTATCTACTGTAAATTATTCCGTATCTACTATGCATTATTCAATACCTACTCTAAATTATTCAGTATCTACTGTAAATTATTCAGTATCTATTGTGCATTATTCAGTGTCTACTATGAATTATTAAGTACCTACTCTGAATTATTCAGAATGTACTGTGCATTATTCAGTATCTACTATGAAATATTCAGTACCTACTCTGAATTATTCAGTGTCTACTAAAAATTATTCAGTATCTACCATGAATAATTCATGAAGTTATTCATAAAGTGGGTGTGTATGTTGTGTAGAGTGAGAAGCTGCAGTGTGGAGGGGTTTAACTTTGTCCACGTAGGAAAGGCTTTTTTTCAGCCAAAGCAAGAATCCAGACGGGTAGAGATTAGATAAGCCTTTAAAACATTACATCCTGTGTTGTCATGGTTAAGATTGTTTCCGTCATAGGAAGACATTTTTTGTTGTTTACTTTAATGTCATTTAACACCAGTTGCCCTCTACACTATATGAACAGTTCATGATGGCCAAAAGTGGCCAGATGCTGTTATGATTGTGTCTCTAATGTATTGATTTGTGTGCATTTAGTTCCAGATGGCGCACCGGTGAACTTGACCGCAGTGCTGAACAGGACGGAGGTGCTGATTAGGTGGGCCGAACCTGCGGGCAGGATCAATGGAGAGCTGCAGGGCTACAGGATCGAGTACAGCACAATTAATATGGAGCAGGTAAACATGCTCACAGACAGAAACTTGAGGCTCCTCAGTGCTCATCTGAACCTCATTTGCTGAACTCCGGATTATTCATCGCTGCTCATCCTGGTGACTGAGCTTCCTGTAGGTTCAGCAGGAAATTCGTCTGAATTTAATCTGCAGTGTTTACAGAGTTGTGAGATATTCAGGATCTGTTTCAGACTCAGCACGACCACATTCATCACTCCTGAGGTCTTTCAATTGAGTACTCCAGCAGAAGTTTCCTGTAGAACAGAGATTCTCAAATCGTTTCATGGCAGAACCCAAATGTAGAGGTTCAAACTTGGTTCTTTGTAGTATATCTCTTTGTGGTAGTATATCTGCTTCATGGTGGTCTGGTGTGCAAAGCTGGCAGGTGTGATAACCCACGTTTTCCTCTTTCTCAGCAGTCTGAGACGAGCTTGGTCCTAGATTGTGCAGTTATGTTATGAATTTGGGCTGCGTGGATTTATTGTTCATCCAGGAGAAGTCTAATGTAGAACACGATGAAAAAAGTGTTCATTTAATCTGAGAGTTCAAATTTCTTTCAAGGAAGTAACACAGGAGACCCCCCCCCCCCCCCCCCTACATCTTTTTTCTCTCTAAGAGGGGTCCCATTACTCTTATGGGATGTCTAGGACCCCCCAGTTTGAACTGTCAAATACAGGCCACATCTCTACATCATTTAAAATCCTATTTTCTTCATAGACATCAGCCCTATGCATGGCTACGTTGTTGCTATGACAAGAAATGTGGATCTGTGAGCCCATGTGACGATAGTCTGACTATACAAGCTGATCTTGACCTGCAGTGTGAATGATCCGTCTAAAGATCTGACGCTTAGACGCCCTTGTTTTGTTACTTCACTCTCACAGGTTGTGCTGGATGTTGGAATGGACACTGAGGTTTTCGTCAATGTGTCCAATACTTCATCAAACATCTCCTTCAGGGTGTGCGCTTACACAGGAGCGGGACACGGACCCTGGACCCCCATCCAAACGCTCTCTTTGGTCACGGCGGGTAAGAGACAAGAACAAACAGAATGATCAAATGAATGTAGTCAATGTAGCTAATATGAATCATTCTGTGTCTAATATTAATTATGCAGTATCTACTATAAATTATTAAACTTTGATTTATATATTAACTACTATAAATTATTATCAGGATCTCCTATGTATTACTCAATATCCTCTTTGAACTATTCAGTATCTATTATGAATTATTCAGTATCTACTTTGAATTATTTAGTAACTTGCATAAATTATTCAGTATCTACTATGAATTAGTCAGTATCTACTATGAATTATTCAGTAATTACTATGGATTATTCAGTATCTACTGTGAATTATTTAGTAACTTCCATAAATTATTCAGTATCTACTATGAATTATTTAGTAACTTTCATTTTATTTATTATTATTCAGCAATTATTCAGTAATTGCTATGGATGTGTCTTCAGTGTCTACAGTGAATTATCCAGTAACTTCTATAAATTATTCAGCGTCTTCTTTGAATTATTTAGTAACTACTATGAATTATTTATTCCCTAATATGAATTACTCAGTAATTACTATGGATTTTCCAGTATGTACTATGCATTGTGTCCACATACAGTGGGGACACCTACAAATAATGGAGAGGTCTGCAATTTTTATCGTAGGTACACTTCAACTGTGAGAGTCAGAATCTAAAAAAAATCCAGAAAAGGACATTGTATGATTTATAAATAATTCATTTGCATTTTATTGCATGAAATAAGTAATGATCACCTACCAACCAGCAACAATTCTGGCTCTCACAGACCTGTTAGTTTTTCTTTAAGAAGCCGTCCTACTCTGCACTCGTTACCTGTATTAATTGCACCTGTTTGAACTCATTACCTGTATAAAAGACACCTGTCCACACACTCAATCAATCACACTCCAACCTCTCCACCATGGCCAAGACCAAAGAGCTGTCTAAGGACAAGAGGGACAAAATTGTAGACCTGCACAAGGCTGGGATGGGCTACAGGACAATAGGCAAGCAGCTTGGTGAGAAGGCAACAGCTGTTGGCGCAGTTATTAAAAAATGGAAGAAACACAAGATGACTGTCAGTCTTCCTCGGTCTGGGGCTCCATGCAAGATCTCACCTCATGGGGTAAGGATGATTATGAGAAAGGTCAGGAATCAGCCCAGAACTACATGGGAGGACCTGGTCAATGACCTGAAGATTGCTGGCACCACAGTCTCAAAGATTACCGTTAGTAACACACTACGCTGTCATGGATTAAAATCCTGCAGGGCACGCAAGGTTCCCCTGCTCACGCCAACACATGTCCAGGCCCGTTTGAAGTTCACCAATGACAATCTGGATGATCCAGAGGAGGCCAGATGAGACCAAAATAGAACTTTTTGGTATCAACTCTACTCGCCGTGTTTGGAGGAAGAAGAAGGATGAGTACAACCCCAAGAACACCATCCCAACCGTGAAGCATGGGGGGTGGAAACATCATACTTTGAGTGTATTGCAAGTGTATTGCAAGATTTTGGCCAACAACCTCCTTCCCTCAATAAGAGCATTGAAGATGGGTCATGGCTGGGTCTTCCAGCATGACAATGACCTGAAACACACAGCCAGGGCAACTAAGGAGTGGCTCTGTAAGAAGCATTTCAAGGTCTAGGAGTGGCCTAGCCAGTCTCCAGACATGAACCCAATAGAAAATCTTTGGAGGGAGCTGAAACTCAATGTTGCCCAGCGACAGCCCCAAAACCTGAAAGATCTGGAGAAGATCTGTATGGAGGAGTAGGCCCAAAATCCCTGCTGCAGTGTGTGCAAACTTGATCAAGAACTACAGGAAACATCAAACCTCTGTAATTGTAAACAAAGGTTTCTATACAAAATATTAAGTTCTATTTTTCTATTATGTCAAATACTTATTTCATGCAATAAAATGCAAATTAATTATTTAAAAATCATACAATGTGATTTTCTGGATTTTTTTTAGATTCTGTCTCTCACAGTTGAAGTGTACCTACAATAAAAATTGCAGACCTCTCCATTATTTGTAGGTGGGAAAACTTGCAAAATCGGCAAATGTTTTTTCCCCACTGTGACAACAATGACAAAATCTTTTTTTTTTTTTGCCTGCAGAATTCGACAAGATCAAACTTGCTAGTGAGTCTCTCTCTCTCTCTCTCTCTCTCACACACACACACACACAAACACACTGCTGGAAATGATCCCATGGCACTTTCCTTCTCTTTTTTATTTTCTTCTCCTTTCTTGCTGGTTTCTAACTTGGGGGATGCTTCCCTATACACGTCTGTGAAAAGAGGAAGAGAGAGAGAAAAGAGAGAGAAGAGCTGAACAAAGAGGAAGAAGGAAGGAGGGGGGTGAACAGAGGAGGGCGAGTCATAAATATTTATCACCAGCAGCATCTCTGTTAGCTTAGTCTGCCTGTGAAAAGGATGAAACAGACAAGTGAGAGGCAACCACAGAGAGAGATAGGGGAAATAGACACAGAGAAAAAGATAGAAGAGAGAGATGGGATGAAGAGAAAGAGAGGGAGAGGGAGAGGGAGAGAGACCAGCACAGTGCTGGGTTTTTGGCAGAAGACAGGGAGGGATTTGGAGCGAATTCCGGTCTTTGCGGATACGGAGAGCGAGAGAGAGAGAGAGAGAGAGAGAGAGAGAGAGAGAGAGAGTTAAAGACATTAGGAGACACACCCACATTAAGCAGGGACCTACACAATGAGGTAATTTATGAGCTAATCTCCTTCCTCAACACGGCTGTCAAACATGTATAAACACTGCTATTTCCCTTCAGCTGTA